>NW_028186379.1:1586193-1598107 GCF_003343005.1 Rhea americana
TTTTTTTTTTAATTTTCTGGCTTGAGAGAAGCGTTTCCCATTAATAAAAATGATCTGCTTAAGCCTTTATTCATGACCAAAGAACCAGAAGAGTGTGTTTTCATTTCCCTTGGAGTATTTCCCTGTACTATATAAACACAGAACAACTCTGACTGTTGCATTAGGTGGTGATGTAATACGTAATGCCTAATACAATTAAAAGAAGACAGAGAACCCATTAGGAAAAGCTTAACAGAAGAAAAACGCTGTTTGTCTGATCTAATTCAATGCCAGCATTGCCCAAACAAACATTATGGTGAACGCCTTTTAAAAGTTACAATAAACATCAATGTGCATCTTCAGCTATTCTTTGTATTATGCACTGAGCAGGGATAAATACATTACAGACCTAACACATCAAAGCGTCAAAGTTAGTCAGGTGACAGTAATTTCCACCCAAAGTGTCCGCTATCTAAAACGTAAGCATGCTGTCCATGCTTGAGGCTACACAGTCAATGGAAAGAGCTAAAATGAGATCTGGAAGAATCTGGAAGCCCCCATTTTCAGCCCGGCTAAGGATTTAGCCTGAGAAGGAACTAGGCAAATTTCAGTATTTCATGTTTACAACCCTTTCTGCAGCCACTCGTCTTGAGCAACAACTATTCCTCTGAGGAGGGAATAAGGCAACCTGTGACTTTGCCAAGAACAGTTTGACAGAAAACTTCTTAGGCAGTATATATCACAGGCTGCCTTACAAGTTTCTAAACTCTTTTATTCTCTGAAAAGGAAATTCCTTAAATAGCTAGTAGAGCTGAATACAGATACTGAAAACTAGATACAGAAACAGCCTCTCTTCACACTGGACTAAGCTAAATAAATACATTTTAAATCTATAAGCAATGGCCACCCCAAGTAATTCAAAAACCATAGGCCTGAACTAAAACCTGAAACAAAGCAAGAAAATTCCTGCTGACATCAGAGACACCTGAATCAGTTCCTAGAAGTTCTGACTTCAGAATCGGGTACTCAGAAATCAGGGTTTAAAAGCCACTGCTTAAGAAAAATGGAGAAGAGTAAGACATACACACATGAAACAAAAGAACATTTTTCAGACAGTAGGAAAACAAGGAAGTGTGGTTTGTAAACTCATGGATTTTCAAATGAGTTTACCCAGTCCAGATGACAGACATCTCGGAACAACTTAAAAAAATTATTTTGAAGTACTTGACAGGCATGAAATGAGTGGGAAGGAAATACATCTGATTTTTTTTTTAAGACAGTCCTTGATAACAACTGACAATTAACTTAAAATGCAAAGTAAAAAAATTCTTCTAGATGTACAAAGTGCATTGTACAGATGTTAAGACAAATTAATTGATAATAGGTCAAAGATTTTCAAGCAAAATTACAAGAAAAATCTAAAAACATCTCTATGTCATCACAGCAAGAAAACATATGCACAAAACCATCAATTTGATGAAATCTAATTTGAAAATGTACTTCAGATGCTTCCTAGATGCAACTCCATATGGATTTTGAGAACTTAAGGTCTCAGCATTACTACTCTAGGCACCAAGCACCAATCAATGTGTTGGCAACTGAAGTGAGCCCTAAGCATATCCCAAACTGGGGTATACATTGATGTAGCTTTAATCCCAGAAACTATGCAAATCCTATTGCTGAGAATGAGTCAATATTAGCAGTAATGAGTATTTCCTTTATAGTTCCTGAATAGGAATAGCACTGCACTGCAAAACAAACCAGCCATAAACAAAGGAGAAATCAATTATCAGCAATATGAAATCACTTTAAAGCAAGTCAAAATATTGATTTCTAAATTATATAGCTATGTGGGACAGTCTAGTCTAGTCTTCCTTCAGAAAACCTTAATTCTAAATGCACTGCCAGTCTTAGAACAGAGCACTGTAATGGCATAGCATAAAGTGATAAATAACACTGAGTTAGATAACATTCATTTCTTTTTGAGAGAGAAAACAGTTATTAAGCACAAATCATATTTAATCATGAAATAAAGCAAAATATCACTTGTAAAATATAAGAAATTACATTTATATGTCATACTAACTAACAACAGCAAACAACTTGCAGAAAGCACAGGGTAGTGCTTTAAGGAAACATAAATACTCAATGAGAAGAAAAAAATCCTGGCATAAAGTTGACAGTGCATGCCTGATAATTTGCATGCAGTCTGATAATAAAAAAAAGCAACAGTGTGAGGTGAAGTGACATATGCAGAACACACCAGCTGATCAGCTTCCTGTTGCAGACTATTTGCCTTGCACGCTTCTTTCATTTACGTACATTAGGTAAACATTCTTCCCRCTTCTGAGAGCACACAGCTCTTTCCAAACTAGCCTCCTATGCCTAAGAGCAAATCTGAGGCTTCTAACAGCAGCAGCAAATTCAACTTCATCAAAAAAGGGTGACGCAGGAAGTCAACCAGGAAGACTAAAAACTTCTGTATGCTGAATGCCCTCACTGTTGAATGAAGATCATCTTGCAAGTGCTTTTGTTCTTGATGCAAATGCTGAACTCTGCAACCTAACATTTTATTGGAGACTTTCTAACCTTCTTATTTCAAAGAACAGAGTTAATATTTACAAGCGAAACACATAGCAAGAAATAACAGATGAGTAGAAACAAACAGATGGGTGAACACAAGGTATCAGCGAGATGTTTATGAGCAGCATAATAAACAGCTGCCACATGTAGATGACCATCATCAGATCTCCTTTCAGTAGCTCCTTATCTGTCATACGCCTAAGAGTCTTCCTAAATCACAGCTTCTAATCCTTTTTTTTTTTTTAATAGTTCTTCTCTAGTCTTTTATTTCTTCTCAGCTCAACAGTATCCTATACCAAGGTCTCCCAAGTTGGACAAATTACTGTGAAGTGGAAATATAATCAAAGTCCCGCATCAGAGAATTCACTGGAAACAGCAGTATTAATTCTGAATTATTCACTGTTTGTACAAACATCAGTCACCACTTATAGACCTAGCCAGTGAAGAGCAGCAAAAATTCTCCTGCACCTCATTTGCCCAAATTTAACTTAGATACTAGCACCCAGTGATGGCTACATGCTTGAATATGAACTGAGGATTCAGAAACAAAGATATGTATTCCCTTTCCTAACCACTCAATAGCAATGTTAGGTGATAAAGTTAAATTTACTTGGTTTAAAATGGTTATTGCTTATTGTTGTCTGTCCTGGATGTTATGATGACAGAGAACAAATTTTTTCTTCTCCCTTCACTCCACAAACAGTTGGGATTTGGCCCTGATACCATTCATTGCTGTCTTGTGTGGGAATGACAACTTCCATGGAGCACTGRGACAGAAAGCTGGGCTCCTGGTTATAAAGACAGATTTTCTTTTACTATTCATRCCATAATGAAAAAATTTCTAGTGTCCCAACTATTACTTATTCATAGTGTATGTAATGCTTCTTAACACGTAACACAAAATAAGATGTTTATCATGTCTTATGCCACTGAAAATTAACAACCTTACTGCTGTTTGCCTACATGGTTTTTTACTTCTACTGAAAGTGTGTTAAGAATAATGCCCTCAAAAATGAAACAGCTCTAGTGCTCTGCTCAAACCAGTACTACAGAAAAATCACTGCTATCTCAAGCTGCTTGCRTAATAACAACAAATTATACATGTGCTCCATTCTAATAGCTAGTACCTCCATAAAAGAAATTACTTCCATCACTGTTAAACTACCAGCTTCTACAGTTTCAAACAATTTTAGACTATATTTTTGGAGCTCAAGAATAAAACATAGTGGCTTAGTCTGCCAGACCATAAGACCTTTGACCAATGTAACAAACAATTTTAAAAACATTTGTTTCTGTTATTTCCAACTCCCTCGTAACAAGCTGAACAATCAGAGTGCCTTTTCTGTCTGCTCGGTGTCCTTGAAGCTTGTCCAAGGATTCATTTTCACACAACAGTCTAAGATTATACTGCAGACAGTCAACTAGGAACTACTGCTGCCTTAACCTCCCACACCAGCCTCACTAGCCTATTTAAATATTCAGCACTCCTGAATGTTACAGTGTCAAACACAAGCAATTTCCCAATCTGACCTTCCACAGCCAGCTAGAAAATTATGCTGGAGAATAAACAAACCTGGGACGCACCTTATGAAACATAAAATGGCATAATGCAGTTTTCATGTTACACACTTAAGTCCTGTGCATGCACTGTAAAATTCTCACTGCAGAAGCTAGTACTCAGTCTTTTAATGTTCAGTGTAAATTGAATCGCTGTATGCAAAACTAACTATAAAAACCTGCATGGACAGCATTATCAATAATTTTTCTGCACAACACCAAATTCTTCCTTATTTGGAAAATACATTTTTGTATACACAGCAATACATTCCAACTTAAAGAACAAACAAATMCATGCCAAGTATTCTTACATAAAAATGATTAACATATACTGTTATTAACAAGTATTTGAGGGGTGTGCRTGTGTGCATACATGGGGAAGACTATCTTAATTTCAAATATTCCACTCATGAGAAGTTTACATTTTGCCTCCAAGACACAAGACAATTCTTTTCTTTGATCAATTTCAAATCTCTSCTCGTGGAAAAAAAAAATCTGGTTATCATAACTTGTTTTAATTGTGTTAGATTCTGCACATATTTAACATCTCTAGTTAATTGAAGAGAAAAAGCAGAACACAAAAATAAGGAGGAATTAACTCCTCAGCTATAGAAACCATAGCCTTAGTAAACTACAGGTTCTGCAGATCTCAAACATATCTATATCATATCCATACATAACAAGAATATCAAACATATTTTGCATTTTGACCCTAAACAGCATATAGGGTCAAACAAAATATCTTTTATCTGTGTAAACTATGCATGCAGCATTCTTAGGAAGACTGAACAGTCATTCTACTATATCAGSTATGAGAGTTCAAACTCAATTCAAAACACACATTCCAAAAAATTATTTCCATCAATTTGAAATTCATCTGGGTTTCATTCTATGGGCAAARCCTGAGGGAACTTCAGRTAAAATGATCAAAGATATGAATCAGAGAGTAGCATACTCATTTAACTTTACTGGCCCTATAAAGGAAATTTCTGAGKCCACATTAGGGTCTTGAAGTCCAATACTAGCCACAATTGCAGATTTGGATAGCCTTATACAACATTTGTATAATATCATCAWTTTTCTTTTTATCTCTCAGTACTTTCTTTTGCCACAATATACCCTAAGTACAATGGCAACTCCCTGCAGCTTCAGGCAAGCCTCCCTCTTCGGTCTGTGTAATACTACCATAAATCAGTCCCCAAGAACCAAAGATGAAAGGAGGCAGAATGGAAGTGAATATTGGATTTTAAAGAAGCAGAGGAATAGAGCAACCAGGGAATTCAGCCTCATGTGTGACCCAGAGGCATTAGTGTGACCCAGAGACATTAGTGAAAGACAATCTTTGATTCCTAGTTGGGAGCACTCTAAATAGTAGGGCAAGTACTTGGGTACCCATACTTGAAACCTCAGWAAACAGTAGAAGTTGAAAAGAAACCACTGAAGTTTCTTAGCAATAACACAGCCTTAAAGATCTGATCAAATAAAGACCCTAAGCATAAATTCAAATAATCTTTCAACTCTATASCCTAAGGAAATGCAGTAGTTTCTGTTATGAACTCAACTATTGTAAGGTTACAAGTCACCAATAATAATACATATTTGGTCTAGCAGAGCAAAAGAACATTTCATTAGTTGACTCTAAATAAATTTCCAATTCAAAAGTTTAGAAAAGGAAGTTAACTGCATGCCTGGTAACGACAGTGGAGCAGCTCATTTCTCCCATCTCCGTAGACTGGCACAAAGAAACTGAAAATATGTATGCTCCTGAGCACCAGTGTTGATGAACGTTACAGGAATATCACTACTTGTTTCATTATCAGTAGCAAGAAATAGTTTTGAAAGGAAGCGRCTCCCCAACACTGCAAGAATGATGKTTCCTTTAAGACCTCGTACAGCATAGGGGTGAATACTCTTTCCATTTAGCCTCACAGAAATTCCTTAGGGATTGGTTGTGGGTTTTTTCGGTTTTTGTTTTTTGTTTTTTTTTCAGTACCAGGTGCTTCGACTGCATGCTAGATGCAGAGCTTCACTCATCAAATAGAAACAGATTCTATATTACAGAAATTATGACTTCAAGCTTTTTTCCACCAGAATAGCAGACACCTCTACAGCAGAAACTATATTAAAAATGGAAGAGATAAGCTGTTCAGTCAAAAAAAATTCAGATAGAATTATCTTATGTCCAAGGAACTTGATTTAAAAAAAAAAGAAGTCTTTACAGAGGTTACTTGTCAGATATAAGCATCTTAATTGCAAAGATGCCCTCACCAGTTTCGGTCAATAAAGAATTTATGGCATTTTGTACAGTTTTAGTTCTTGTCTCTTGRTTAAACTGGATAAATCCACTCTCCTTAAAGTTGCTTTCACTTCAGTAATCACATTTTATCCAACACTATTCTAAATTATCATTAGCCAGACTCCCTCATACGTTGTCTCCAGAGAGAATTCAGGTTGGTCACATATTACTAGCTTATTTCCATGTTTTCACTAGATAAAAGACAAAAAACAGAAGACAGATAAAYGGGGAACAGATAGTTTTAACTGGTTGACTTTCTCTGAAGGTAAAACATTTATCTCATGAAAACACTTAGAGGACTTCCTCACTTGTTAATATTAATGTTTCTAAATAATGTATCATTTTGACTTCCCCAGGAACATTCCACCTTTCCACAAACTAGAAAAAAACAAGGCTGGTTTGCGTGGCTCTCTGCCTTGAATTAGTTTATATGAAGTAGAGCAGTAGCAATAGGAAGGAACCTTATTTCAAAACATCCTTCTGTCTCAGAGTGGATTATGGCACTGTTCCGGGGAAGAATGAGACCTACGTGACATTACTCCTGAAGGTCTCTGATCACTGATCTCACTGATTGTTGCGCTATGAGATCTCACTGTTAATGTTACTGTAACTGGATCGATAATACTAGTTGTTTTTGTATTCTGATTTCATTGTTAACATTTTAAAGCACTAAAAATATTTTTTTGGCTCTGTAATCATTTGGACCARCTACAGATTTAGATATAACCCCTTTTGCCCATAGTAAGATGCCCCTACCACAAGAATGTTTGCAATTTGTTTTCCTTCTACTAGTCTCTCACAGAAAGGCGTCCTCATACTCTAGCCACTTTCATGCTTTTAGGATGATACTAATTTCTGAATTTGCACAGCTGCATAAAAACATCATTTTCCATAACTCGAGCTTAGTACTCACCCTGAACTTGCAGTTCACACCAACTGCTGGAGCATGTGTGCTTGTCCATGCACAAAGATCCCARGAAGTCAGTCAATTTTTTACTTTATATCATGCAAGACACTCCTACATCTGAAGCGACTGAGCCATCTGAATTAGAAAAATGCAGTTTCCACATGACTATTTTCTGGATTAACTAGATATTTCTCCTGCCTGAACCTCCTGTCCTGGTTTCTCTTCTGGAACATGGGACTGCCAAAGCCATCAMCACTCCTTGCCACACAGAGATAGTTTATTGCTGTTGATGTGTTCAGGCTTCATTTACATCTCTAAAGATGCTTTATTGTATAAACTATCTGATCCTTTACTAGTTACTGTATTGAGTAGCTATTACTGCCTTGCATTTAAACAACAACAAAAAAATCTAGTTTGCCCAGAGCAATTGYTTTCCCCTTTCCAATAGTGCTTTATTTAAATAGAAGGTGATCAAATTTTCATGATCCTCTTTTGTTAGCTTAAACCAACTGCAAAAATTCCTCCTGTCACTTCTCTTGGGTTTAAAGGATATCAAAAGTTTGCAAGAGTGGGGGAAAGCCAGATACTCAAAACGGCTATGCAATTGGATGCGTTACAGAAGAAGTTCAATATCAAGCAAAACCTAAGTCATATTATTCTTACACAATGTTACCCATTTTAAATGCCACTAACATATTGGCAGTGAAAGTTCATATTTTTTTGCTTTAAAAAAGATGATAGATGACACAAGCATTTAACACAACTTCAGAAACGTCTGTTTGCTCTTGCAAAGGTTTTCTGTTTGACATTACTACCCTGATGAGATCCCACTAGTGGCTGGAAATTAGGCACCTTTGATCTGCCGTCTGCCATTTAAAACGGTCCCAGGTCCGTCCAAGGCTTCTGGAGGCCTGAAATCTCAGTTATTTGCTGTTGACTCACAGCTGCAAACCACTGCTTGCAAGTCCTCTCACCCCAAGGCAGAGAACTGAAATCCTTGCAATACCTCATGCAGGTTTGGGAAAACCCAACACGACAGCCATCTAAAGGAAAATAAAGCAAACCAAAACAACAACAAAACCCCCAACTTCTGTACCCTGTATAACTAGAGAGAAAGGGGCCTAGTTTTTCAGCATGTCACCAGAAGAATCTAGTTATTATCAAGATTATTTCTTCCAAACTCCCAGAAACCTATACCTCTTCCCATTCCCTCTAATCACTACCAGGATATAGCTCAGGGTCTTGGGAAGACAATTTTTTCTCCCTCCAGTCCTTTTCTCTTTTATTCCCCCCCCACCCTCTTTCTTTAAGAAACTTTCTATGGAGAAAAAWCGCATGTTGAGGCTCCTCTTTAGGAGAGGAGGTAGTGTTTCTTATTACAGCAGTGGTGTGGTTGCAAGGTACTGGAAAAGAGTATCATATTTTGACAACATATTATGAATTACTTCTCTCGTGGATTAAGCAAGAGATTATGCCARCATCTAGAGAACAGAAGAGACACCAGGGCAAATATTGCCAATTGAAGTTACAAAAAACAAACAGATAAATCAAAATGACAGGAACTTTTGTATATCAACTTTTCAGATGGCAAAGCAAGGAAAAATCAGCAGTGATGAGAAGACAGTGAGCAATATGGGGACACAAACTCAAACAGGTAGCTGCACCTTTCAGCTGTTGGTGTAGCAGTTTAAAAAGTGGGTGCAAAGGATGACAAAAAGATTCTGTCCCTCAAACAAAGACAAGAGAGGRGGTAGCTTTGAAAGGAACTGCTGCTGCTTGTATCTTCCATGCTGTATCTTATTTAGTCTAGTCAATGGAGAAAAGATCAAAATACGCTTTTCAGATCATTCCTCCTTATAGCTTCTTTTTTCCAAACTGCAGTAAAAGCCATTTCATTTAAGCATATTGTAGTTGAGCAGGTCTCGTATTTCCAAAATTGAGCAGAACCTGCAAATTTAGGAATGCTGATGTGCAAACGTTGGGCAATTACATCGCAGCCTATGACAGTAACAAACACAAGTGAGGGAACAGAGGAGCAGGGAGGCTGCGGCAAGCTGAATATAGTGTCGCAAGAAACAACTTATGTGAAGAGAAGATGAAAGAGAAATATTTATGCTACTATCAGTTTATTATTGCATGCCCAAGACTCTTTTTCAGAGCATTTTAATTTTGAATACCAGAACAGTGTATTTAAACCACATTTCCGTTTCAGGTTTCTTCTAAATGAATCTGTCATTGTTCACAATTTATATTAGCCCAATTAGATCATCTCATTCCCTCAGGACCCTATTCCTACTGAGAAGAASAACAACAACAGATGCCTTCAGAAATCAGCCTTGTTCTTTTATATTTTTATGTCTTGTAGTGCAAATATTCCCATGTTTTAGGGGAAGTAGATAAAACCAGAAAATGAAATTATGTCCCAAGAGAAATTCTGAGTATTAAACATCACAGTTAATCCCAAACCAAACCAAAGTGAAATATTTAACCACTGAAAGAAAATTCCAATTTGGTAAAGTCTCAGGGACATTGCTACCTGTCCTTGATTTTACTGTTCCCCAGAGCTACTATGAGGTGTGAAGAACCATTACACTAATAACTTGTGAAAGTATTCTTGCGGTCACCAGAAGTAAAATCAGCATCATCAGGTTCTTGGGAAACTTTTGAAAAGATAACACCTTCTGATACAATCTTCTCTCCCGTTTTCATATGTTCCTAGCTATATATTAAATTTTAATACTCCCAGTTCCCTCTGACTTTCTGGTATTTCTTTCTATCTCTTTAACACAGAAGCATAGATTTCCTTACAAGAGACAACTGGCAGTGTTTGACTCACCCGGCCTGCTTCCCCACCTTTCCCTTTACGCTGTAWTTAATCTAGCACTCCAGGCCCTCCTCAGCACTACAGGCTTTCCTCAGTTTGCCTCGCCTCTCTCCAGCATCCTCAACTGCACTGCTGCTCAGTTCTCACTATCTAAACAACWCGGGCGCTGTTGCTCTCCAAACAATCTTCTTCAAAGCCCTTCCAGCACATTTCAGTCACAGATACCACGTATGCTGATAGGATCTGCCTCTGTTACTGTTTGACCTGTGCGGTTTTTGATACTGACCAAAAATACATAGGTATTGGATAACCTGCTTAAACAAACTTGTATAAAATGCTAGGCAAGAAGTTGCACACATTTTGTAGGGCAGCTACAGCAGTGCACTATACCCAACAACGCGGCTTTTACTGCACACAATGCATCGCTCTCATGGTGTATTCCTTTAACTTAGGATGTGGACATCTCTCAAGCCTAAGGAAGCACAGAGGGTGCTTCAAAAACAAAGAAAATGACCCCAAACCACGCTGGGATTAGAGACACGAGTCAAGGCTGGGAAGGGAAACTCAAGGGGAAATGAAGTTTCAGCTTCCAGGTCTTTCATAGCCTTAGAGGAATTCTGGAGTCAAACAGCAGTCAGTACACGAAAAAAACGAATAAATCAGTRTCTTCCACAAACCTGAACATCCAGCAGATCTCAAAGATCACGTGTCTTGAAACAGCATTATCAGAGCTCCTTAGGAGCTTTTTCCCCCCTAGGGAATTTTATTCTAGTATTTTCTAGGGGAAATAAGAGATTCAGAGATAATTTTTACCTCTATCCTTCCTCTGACATTTACAACATGTTAGCAATGCATTTGCTCTTCAAGGATATTTTTGTCTATTACAGAATATTTATGAGTGCTGCTTGAAAGAAAACCACTGAAATGAGAAATCAAGCAAAAACAGAGACAGTGAAGATTTGCATTTGCAACTATTTATAGGTTAACTCCTCACAAGGCAAGAAGTAACCTCCCAAAATGTATTCAAAATGTGTTAATGAAAATTTCAATGCATGAATTATATTCACTTATCTCGTCAATGTTTCAAAGTTAGACATTAGAGTACACCTAGAGAACACAAAAAAGCTCAAGATATTACTATGATTTAAGTGTGAGAAATTCATTCATAAATCAATTAAAAATGAAGGCAATTAAAAAGAATCAAACATTAAAAAGGAAGAATTTTGTTGTTCTGCTTAAGTTCAGTGCCCTGTTCTATGTAAATCTCTGCCCAGTGACTTGGAGGGACAGGGATATCATTAAGTGATTTCACAGAAGTCTTAGAATTGATTGAGAGGATTTAGAAATAGTGCCACTGGTATATATCCCTAGCCACGCACCTCCAGAATAAATCAATAAAACGTTCGCTCCCTGCATGTCAGAGAAGCATCTGAAATACCGATTTAGAGTGGAGTGCATAGTTGCATGAAGATTTCTGAGCCTCTGAAACCAGAGAGATTATCTGACAATAAGGTCCAAAAATTCATTCACTCTGATTCCTGTTATAAAAGTGTCAGTTTACTGATACCCCCACAATTTGTACGTCAGCAGCAGAGCTCTGAGCTGCTTGCCTCGCCTGCCAGCTCCCAATGAACACTGAGTACTAAGGAGAAGTTATGTCTTAGGGACAAAGTAAGGAGGTGGCTCTTATTTAAAAACCGTCAGAGCTCAATCTTGCCACTGTTTGTGGTACTGCACTGCACTTACTTTTTTTTTTTTTTTTTTTTTT
>NW_028186379.1:1598227-1604793 GCF_003343005.1 Rhea americana
CCCACACCATCTGTGCATATATGCACATATCTGTGTGGAAAACAATAGGAAATTTTGAATGTTCAGCTTTTTTTAAAAGTGGAAGGGAAAACCAAGTGCTTCTGTGCATTTATAAAGTATTCATATAAAAATTTAAAAACTAATACCAGGCATTTGTTTTTAAAGCTTTGGTGCAGAGTATCCTATAGAGCAACAATATAAATTAATGAATTACTAAAATGGGAGTCACACCTATTTCTGGTGAAGCTTAAAAGCCAATGAGGATGAAAAGAGCATATTTGGCACATCTAATTGACTGCGAAGTTGGCAATGTTTGTATCATGAAACTCACCAGCTTTCTGAACAGTTGGTGCACTGACATTTTAATGCCAATCCTAAGAACATTGTTTCCAGTTATGACATTTCTAGGGAAATAGTTACAACTTCACATATTAAGAGGCAGGTACAATTAGTTGTTCTCCAAATATATAATTTCTTTATTAATTGAAAATAATCTAGAATACAGAAACTGATGTATTGTAAAACTTTTGCAAAAATCATCTAGAGAATGATTATTCATATCAGTCTTTAAAAACACCACTCACAAGGCAACACTAATTTCAGTCAACTATATGACTTTGATATCATCTAATTTAAATATTATGTACTAAACAACAAGTCTTCTTAATAAAAAGAATGATATCATTTGTGTGGCAACAAAGTTGGAATTACATGGCCTCCAAAGAAAGGATGTTGGTTCATAGTGTTTTTATTTATTGCTTGTTGGTCAGATTTGTATTTGAGAAATTGTTGAAATACCCAGCATCTTAAAAATGTATTACGTTTTTATTTTGATAATGTTTTTCAGAGTTTCGCAATCAAATTTATTTTCTCCTAGGTTCTTCCATAAAATAGGAAGGTTTGATTTCTCTTACCTAGCAGAATTATTTTCTTTGCAGCAATCAGAAATCTACTGAGCACTTTGCAAATATAGTGGTTGATAATAAATCTTACAGAAATGAAAAAACATATACAAAACTCAGACACTGAAGATTAAGATGCATGAGGATCCTAAAATATTGAATACTTTTATATTACAGTATTTTTATTCAAGATGAAGCAGCTCATACTGGATATATGAGTATATGCATAAGCTGCAAATCAATTTTTCCAATATCGTGGAAACAAAGTGGAAAGTCCGGCCAGTACCCCTACAATGAGGATTTGACATATATACCCCTGTAGGTTACAGGAGTAAATTAAATGATATTCTATTACATTTCAAGGCATGTGTGGCCAGAAGAGTTAAACCACTTTTAACAGCTTTGACCTTGAGGAAACAGCTATTATCTTTTTTTTATTAATTATGGTTTCTAGAGGCCTTGTAGTGCACTGTATGTTTTCCAGACTTAAGAACAGGGGGAAAATTATGGAGTCTGAAGAACTTATATTCTGGGACAGTCAAAACAGAAGAAGCAGACTTAATAAGAGAAAGCAGATAGGCACGCTAGATGACCAAGTGAATTATGTTTTTAAGTGATAAAATGAGGTCATGCAAATGGATCCTGCAGAAGCATAAGACCTTTGTTATCCTAGGCAACCGCCTGGCAAAAATTCCCCAAATTCCTGCCATGCCATTATTGGGCACCAATAATTACAGATATTTACCTATGAATCACTTCTAGCAAGCATTATGCTATTCGTAGTATCACAAGACATTTGATAGAAGGCCAGTTAAAACCAGAGTGGAAAAGCATTTAATAAAGCCACAGAAACACCTCTGCGCTCTTGAAAGAGAGACTGCAAACTAGAAGCCGAACTAAAAGCTATTAATGAAAGATTGACGTGGAACACAAGTAAGTGACAATTAGATGGCAGAGCATCACTTTTGTCTTCATTTACAAAATGAAAAATAGGAGTTATTATGACAAATTTTTGAGAAAGTTTCAGGAAAGGTTTAGAGCTCAAAAGAAGTATGTGTGTTTGGGAGTTAAGGGTTTATTTAACTTAAACTTTCTTCCTTTTAAGTAAGTGTCCCTCACCTGTTTTATTGCTATTACAAAAATCTCTTTTCTCCCATTAGATTATACATTAAATCATGATAGTCTTTTCTATTATACAAACCAAAATCAGAGTTCAAGCAATCTGAATGAGGCATTGGGAGATTTGGCCTCTGTGGGTAGTCTGTTGCGTAAACGCTTTTAGTGGTCTTCTGAAAGCTGCAAATGCAACCAGATTATTTTAAAGGACAGATTTCGAATTCTTCTCGCTGTATGTGTAAGAGAGAATCAGGGAAAGTAATTATTTATTTTAAAAGTCTCACAATTAGTTATATGCTACTATGTGAACTTGTATGTTTCTATACTACATAATACTTGAGTATTATAGGCCTAATCTCAAAACTTTAGGTCAGCAAAAGCCCCAATATTACCAGCAGCAGTTCTGGTCSCATTTGAACTACTCACCGCATACGTATACCCAAAGCCTGGGGTTTTAACACAAATAATGCAACATTAKTTTCACTGAGCTCAGTAATGTTACATTAATATAAAGAACTCAATAAATAATAAATTCTCAATACATATTAAGAAAATAATTTGAGTGGCAGTTTAAGAAAATTTAACTCTTATATTTAAAAAAATATATTTTAATATTAAGGGGGGGGGAAGAGAGAGAAACAAATTTCAGTTTGATTTTACAATTCTCTTAAAGAGGAACCTATAGCTTTAGACAGAACCTCAATAAAGCCACAGCTTTTAGGGAAATACGACTTGAGTAATAAGTGTCAGACGCTATCAGAGGCAGAGACTGTGACAAGCTCCAGGAAAGGGCACTGCTGAAGGCTTTTATTACTTTTTATGTACCATCACCCAACTGTTGTTAAGGAAATGCAATTACCAATTGAAGGGTCATTTATACAAATTATTCAGTGCTACAAAGGAAACTTGACATGTAAACAATTTAGAAAAAGGATCCTAATGATCTAGTAGCCCCAACTGTTTGCAATTTATCAGTCACTTGAATTCTAATACTTCTAAAGTCTTAGAAGGTAAGCCCTCATTGCCCTTGGAAAAAACAATTCTGTTAAATAAACACTAAAAACTGCAGTAGTTGTGAAATTATAAGATTGACTTAAAAACACATCTGTTTGTCAGAATTTTTCTAGTTGTAAATATAATTACCACGAAAGAAATATCTGAAGGGTCCTTACAGTTCTTTGCACTAACGCTGTATATTGGGTGATCCCTTTTACTTTGACAATCAATGTTTGCACTGTAAGTGTATATATTTGTAATATACAGGTCTCTATATATGAATTATAATAAAAATAATTTTTAATATAATTGAGGCAGTGCATACCTGCCCACAGCAAATATATGCACCGCACATGCACAGAAGCCATTTAAATTCACCTTTGAATTCACAAGATCTTCTGTCCTTCATGTAACTTCTTGCTGTCAGATTAACAAAGCTACAAGCACACCAYGTACTCTATCTACAGACACTTCTAGGTGTCTAAAAACCTAGCTGTGAAAGCTGAGCCTAAGTCAAGGACATCCCAGAGCTCCCCTCTTCCTCCGGCCATCTCTCCTCTGCTACCGATTCTGGAAAACGGCAGGTGCAATAGCCCCAAATCCCCTCCACAACTTYGCGCTGCCCCAGAGCCCAGGGCAGGCGGAGCGGGGCCGTAACCACCTCTGAGGAAGGCAGGGCAGAAGGGCTCGCAGGAGCTGTGAGCGCAGCGGTGCTCGGCTGCGACACGCGCTCAACGCGCCTTCCAGCCTACGTGATCTGATGGCTCTTGGAGACCGGCGACGCCGTAACAGGAGATGAGATGAGCTAATTGCACAAGCAGCACATGGAAAAGCCGTGCAAGTGCTACCGAGCATGTGATCTCCAGTCTCTYCTCTACTAACTTCTGTTTCGCGACCAATGTAAATAATACTTAAGAGGTCATTTTTCTGTAACCTTTATGCCATCAAGGGACRTTTTCTGTTCAAACATATTCTTTAAGTGACAGAGGAAAAAAAAACAAGTCCAAAATCTCAGGAAGTGATTGCATGCACAAGAAGGCAGTTTGTTGGTGAAAATAAGCTAAATATCTAGAAATAGTCAAGTTTGGTTTTCAAAATGATTTTAAACCATTTTGACAGTGAAATAACTATAAAGTACACTTCTTTTGCAAGAACAGACACATAACAGCATTGCAAATAAAGAAGTTTAGAATATGATGTTATAGCTCTTAATTATGTAAATTCAAAGTACCCTAGGCATGCCATTTCTATCCAGGACCAAACGGGGGAGAAAAAGCATAAAATAAAATACAGATAATTTTAACAGAGTCTAATCTTGGCCTATACATAGGATGTTTATTCTTGGAATTTTATTTTGACACTTCTCAGTATTAGATCGCAAAGAAAAAAAAATTAGCAGTCCACAGGAGTCAGGACTGTAGCAAAGTGATAATCAGACTTAAGAACTATATTTAACAGTAAATTCTAAAGAAATTGTTTCTGCCCACATGTCACTTTTAATATCATTATTTGAAAGCAAATAGTTTTGTGAGGGAAAACATGGTAATGTCTAAAAGATATTGGCAAAGCATTAGACAGAGCTTTAAAGGGCTGCTTTCAAAAATAGGCAGTTAATCAAAAATTTCCAGTACCAAAGGTTTTTTGCATATTTCAGTCACATTTGTATATAAAGACAGAGGTTTCAGCCAAGATTAGGAGAGAGAGACTTTCAGATCAAAAATGATTTTCAGTTTTATTAAAAATGCAAATATACATACTTTAGCACAGTAAAGTTGATCTCACTTGGAAAAAAAAGCAGCAGATCAGATTAAAAAGATTAAAAATCTCCTAGCACATTGGCAGCTAATGTACTTTACCGCACTTACGCGATCAGCACTCCCAAATTGGACCAATGTTTCTTTACCATAGAGGAAAATGAAAGATACAAATATTTAAAATGTTTGCAGAATAAGAATCCAGACCAACAAACAACTGAATATCCTCACTGAATTGGCACAATTTATCCCTAATTTTTTTCTCTGAAGCATCACCATAAGTAGTTTTCAACCTCGAAAAGACTCCCTGCAGTGTATTTTCTAAGCTGAAGGACACTCAGATTTTTAGCTTGACAGGAGCTATCTGCGCATTTGGGTTGAAACAGTGACTGTTTCAGTCAACAAAAAACAGGGGCAAAGGGACTGAAGAGACATGTCATTGTGACGTTTTCAAAATTAAATATTTTGACACTTCTGTTTTATATTCATAAGTAGAAAACTTAGCATGCCACTTCAGGTCAATCAACAGGTCCCACTGGTGCTAATTCTTCATGTTTTGTCAGGGAATTGAGAAGCTGGCTGGCTCTGTTTACCCAGGGCAGACAAAGCAAATGTGGGGATGGAGAGGAGGTTTCTCAGCCGCATGGCCACTTCCTTATCATAGATAAATTTTAGTAAGATATATGCTTTAGATCCTATCTGTCTGTAATACAAGCATAAGTTAAATCTTGTCTCCCAGGGATGTTACAAGGATTAATTATCCTGTAACATGTCCTAAGTCCTTCCAAAAGGACTGACTTGAACTTTTACAGGCAATTGTGATCACATACATCAGTAACAAAGACCAACCATGGGTCACTAAAGCTTACTTAAAGCTCTCCTCTATGAGAAGGAGATGTGACTTTTCAGTAGAAAATATTACTATTCTCCATTTCAATACGTGAAGTATCCTTTCATTATAACAAAATATATTTTAATAAATCCAGTTTTAAAATAGAAATAAAAGTCATTGACTATATTTGTGTAAATCGGCAAGTCTGCATTCACAGCAAACTCCCATCCATGCTATTGACAACACAGTACACAGAGTTTGTTGTGCTAGCAGATATTTATGCCATCCTTACCCCTAGAATAATACACAGCGATTTTTTCCCCTCTTTTTGCCTTTTCTAAGTAAATGACGTTCCTCAGTTTTTCTAAGGACAACRTAATAGTAGTTTGCACCTTATTTTATTCTTTCCATTTAATACTCTTATCTCATTGTTCCTTTCTCCTCTTGTTTTCCCCTCTTTAGTTAAAACTTGCCTTAAATTGAACCCCMAAAATCACACAAAAGATAGCACGTGTTCCATATAAACTCAGCATATCAACACACTATCATCTGCAGGACAAGTGATTTTATCCTAAGCATCTCTTACAGGACCCCAAAATCCGTAGCAGCTCTCTGAATTGGTGAGAAAACCCAGATATAGATCCCAAGATCTGACTAGGGGCAATAATGTCAGACTGTTAGCACTTTGCTAACCTCAGTTTTAAACTAGAAATCACAGCTGGTGCCTGCCACTTGCCTAAGTTCACATGGCAGCAGCACACAAGTCACTCTGGGAAAGGTCTTGCAAAACACAGCCGATGACCGAAACAGCGATGGCAAAGGTTGCGCCCCTGCGAGAACGAGGTGGGGGCACCACTCTTCCTCAGATGGAAGACGGGCAACATTGCAAACGCTGTCATTGGAAACATCCCCAAAAAGCAATATGGGGAAAGGGTGATGTTTTCACAGCCTAGAAATGCACACCAA
>NW_028186379.1:1604927-1682908 GCF_003343005.1 Rhea americana
AACAAAAACAAAAACTATCAAATCAGGCCATCGAAGACGGAGACAAACACATGCAGCCTGTCATCTTTAAGTGACAGCTTTGCCTGGAGCTGGCAGAGAAGTGAACGAAAGGTACTGACGGAGCTGAGGAGCACTAAGCTATGTATCAAAGCCCAAAATAATGAGCTCCGTGGAAGTCTACCTACACAAGCCAAACAGACCGGGTAAGGAGCTGCTCTAGACAACGGTAGTCTTAAAAGCACCCAAGAAAAGAATCTAGTAGGGAACGAGACCTGCAATAGYGAGATACATTTTCCTGTTAAACCAGGCAATATTAGCAGTATATATTGTCTCTCTACACAGAGACAATAACATCCTAACAACGGTTTCCTCACTCCATACTTAAATGGAATAGAACATTTACCTTTAATAACTTTAAGGATTCAATATAATACCTTTACATACCCAAATCTGCGGTCTTTGYTCATTGTCTTATAAAAGGAGGTGGCTGACGTAGGGGAACAGGAACTGAAACGATCCTGAAGATATCCAAGAGTGCTATTGATTGGACTCTTTATTCCAGGGCGTGCTCAATGAGAAAATTAGGTTAAATTGGTMAGCTAAATATAGTCTTGAAACTGAGTTGATGAGTTTAGCTATTATAGTAATAGGAGGGAAAAAGAAAACAGAAATACAAGTTGCTTTTTAAAGCATCAGTGAATTGGATACAACTTTTRCTTAAAAAGTAGTGAGGTTTCAGTACTTTTGCAGTGAAGTCATTCTGGGTTATGTCTAACGATACTGTGGTAACATTGGCAGCAGAAGGATGCATGAAAATGCTCTCTTTTCAATAGTTTTGGCAGGTTTTGATTAACTCACAAAAGTTTAAAAAATAAAAAAAAAGATAAATGAGGAGTAAAAATATATTTTAATAAGGTAACTAAAGATATTATTTCTTGTACAAAGAATTTTAGAAAAAAACATCGCTGAACAACTTCTGAAGTCACCTGTATTTAGGCTGCTCCTAAGCTCTGCTCATATGCAACCAGACAAGCAAATTTCAGAAAGTAAACATTGCAAGCCTAAAAAGCAGGCTGGAAAGAGATCGTACTTGGTGAAAGTCACAGATCTTACAAACTGAATCAAACTTATTTGTAGCCAGAGCTACAGCCATTATCCTGTCCATAATTTTGCTTTTAAATGAAACAAAGTGACAAAAAGCGAACAAACCCAAAACCCTCCTTCAAAATCTGTGAGATCCACAAACCATAACATCTTGCAAATCAACAGTTCCTGGAAACATTTAGCTCTCACTGGTCTGTCTAGAATTCAACAGCATTGAGTACTTCCAAATAGTTTTAATATCCCAGCTGATGTTTCCACTAGATTTTTTTCATCCTCTAATTGAAAAAAAAAATCCTTTCTGTGGAAGATTTTTTTTAGAATTTATTCAAGGTTAACTCCCGATTATCAAGGATATTATTAAGCCAAACTCTTTTGCATAGGTGTTAGGTGGGATGCTGGGATTCACTTGGTTCCTGGCAAACCCCACCATCTTCCTACAGCTTCCTCTTTGCAGAAGAAGCTTTACTGGCACTCCACAGCCAAACAGATGCATTACATAGTAAGTGTAAATTCCCTCATATAGTCCACATCTCTCCCATTACAGCCGTTACTGCCAGGAGGCTAAATCCATATCAATCTTGATTTCCATTTAACGCGATACTAAGCTAGGTAAGAAGCAAGTGTCAGAATGAGTCCACTTTGACTTTGCTCCTTCCCATCTCACGTTAAGAGGGCTAGCAGCTGCAAAAAGTGGCGTGGGAAAGTAGTCAGCTAAACCACGACCAGATTTGCTGCTGCCGAAGGGCCACTTTGGTAGCCGTGAACCTGGGTTTGCCGGCCGCTTCTGCGGAGGGAAGCGCAAGCTGCCTGCTCTCATCGCCCTGCAAATGCAGCACCGTTTCTGAGGACCTTGCCAAGAGTTTTGTCAAATCTAATTTTAAGCCTTAAAAATAACCTGGCTTTTATCGCTTCCTTTGGGAAATGAGCCAACACCTATTATATTTCACTGACAGCCACCCAGAGAGAGGGTCTAACACTAACATCACCAGCCCAGGAGTCRGCTCGTAGAAGATAAAAGCCAAGGACTTTCCTGAATAATTTCCCAGTAGAGGGTATGTGCTTTGCTCACCTCTGAAAGAAGCTACCAATTTTATCCATTTACCCCCTCCCACCACTTCTTCCTCCACTGTTACAGTCTGTATTGCAGCTGTGGTAGCTCATACAGAGGATTTGCCTCCAGATGTGCTCTTTAGGGCAATTTGACCCTAACTACATCATTACAGTCTAAAAAGGCTTTCCATAGCAAGCCTCATACACTGAAGAGGCTTTTAGTTTGCAACATGGGTGAGAATCCAAAYGAGCACAGGTTTTTCTCCATTATATCTTGCTAGCCAGAGCTACAGTAAAAACACAAAAACCCCCACCACACCACACTGTGGTGTATACCTTCCTTGGTATACGGAATCATGAAGCAGGTCCCACAGTTGTGCCACCACAAATGAATTTGACATTGCCTGGCTCAGATTTAGTAATTTTGRTACTGTAGATTTACAAGCTATGTAAATTAGGAATAGACACTTGAATTCACAAATGGATGGACATTAAACATATACACAATACTGTATATAAYTTGTCCTACAGAACAAGACTGGAGACACTGCTCAAATTTGCCTCCATGTTTGGACATCTGATTGGATATGCATAAAATAATATGGATACAATTACATTTTCCTATTGTTAACATTAATAAAGCACAAAGTACAGGCTGTATGTCACAAGCATTTCAAATTTTAAATAATTGGAATATACTTTAGGAGACTTGGATAAGAAAAGCACTGCTGTCACTAAGACAAAACTATTTCAAGATACTCTGAACATAGACAAGTTTTGTTATAAATCCTACTAAAAGTTTCAATTCCACAATCACCATTTTAGAAATTAAATTTAGATACTTATTAAATAGGGGTAATCAGCCTTTCTTTTGTTATTTTATGGTTGGATTATTAAATTAGATTGCATTTTTTCCAGATTCTCAGACTTTCACTCAGTGCTGTAAGCAAATACTTAATGGCTTCAAAAAAAAAGGAAAACCATAAAACATATCTGAGAAATACGCACAGCATGTTGACACAATGGAACTGAATGACAGAAGATAGTCTTGTGTTTTATGATTATTTTTGCAATTTATTATTTTATAAGCCTTGGACAGTGTATTAATCAATTAAACTGGAAGTAATTAATGCTTAAAGTCAAGCATAATTCATCACACTGGGCTATATTTTGTGGATTCACAGACGTTTATATGTTTCTTCTTAGAAACACAAAAGAAAGGTTTTAACAAAGACATCAGCTACCTATCAAATATACCTTTCCTTAGCTTTATCATGCCTTTCTGTAATATTCTTCAGAATCAATGTGTTTATGAACATGTACGTACTGATTTGAAAGAAAATCCTTTATTTTGCAGTATGTGAATAACTAAATATTTTAAGAAAGCATATTTAACATTGGCTGATAGAGAAGCATTGGACTGCTGGTATGGAATGCCCTGGCAATAATCATGCACGGGCGCAGTCCCCAGGCCAGCGCTTCTCACGCTCACCATGGCTGCGCCCACCTGCAGACGGGGCTTCGCCAGCGTCGCGGTCCCCTCCTCAAGGGCCSCCGACCGGGCAAACCGGGACACGGAGGAGAGCTGGCACCGCAGGCAGCTATCCGCCRAGCAACAGCTGGTGTTTACGCGGCAGGAGCCGGCAGAGCGGGAAGAGCAGCGTTACTCTGGCACCTGAGTAACAACCGCACGTTTGCTCAACTCCAGCGTTTGACATTGAGGCACTGTRTACGGTAACTAAGTCTCGGTGCCAGTATGACACATGAGCCTGTCTGCGTTGCCTGACCTCTACTAAGGTAATTTTCTGATGTAAGAGCTTAAAATGCATCATTTATACCCAGTTGAGCACATTTGCACTGTAGCGTGACATCTAAATAACTAGAGTTAGCCGCTGAATGAGTAAGTAGTGGGGAAGGGAGGACACCATGTTACAAAATGATTTCTATGATCTTGATCATAGAACAGCTCTATAAACGGTGGCACCCGTGCAGCTGAGGGAAGAGTCCACGTAACACAGTATAGGGAAACATGGTCTGAATTCAATTTTGTTGTGTTAATCTATTAACCAAAATAACAGCTTGAGATTTTGGTTAAACTATGTAAGGTATAAACAGCCAAAAAAAAAAAAACTTTTGGCAAAGATCTGCAAATACACAAAGCTCTAGTCCAGCTCCTCAGGAGAAATCAAAACTTTTGCTTGGAGCTTGGAATTTAGGGAAGCATTAGCAATTTAAAATCCCAAAACTACTATTGCAAATTTATCAGAATCGAGTGGTCCGCATTAAAGCTATGAACTGTCTTACATTGTTAGGACTTCCTTCTGTTTTAACTCAGCGAGCATAAGCCGAGACAAGGATCAGTTTATCAGATAGGCTTCCTGTAAAGGTCTAAATTAAAACTGTACACAAGAAGCCAAAGGGAGCAGAAAGCAAGGTCAGGTGATGGTGCTGAGAAGTGCTTTTTTTTTTAGGCCCTTCCTTTCCCCTTCAAGCATTTATTTCCCATTTTCAGTATTAGGACAGGCAGCAGTTGGAGAACATTTAACACACAATGAGAATCCCAAGCCGCCTGAATACTAAACCATATGAAAGCTCTCAGAAATCAATAAAAAACTTGACAGCCTCTCTAGTCTGCTGCATTTTTCAAGGAAGGGGTAGAGAGGGATTTGTGCCAATTTTCTTTTGAAACACCTTTTCTAGCCTCATTCAATTTAACATAAAACAAACAACTTGGGTAGTCTGTAATTTTACCACATCAAATTCAAGTAGCATTTCATTATATTTTTCTGATTCATAAAGCCACATGGCAATTCATAGAGATGTTCACTGTAAATGCATTCAGCACATTTAGTTCCACTTCCCATAGTCCAATTCCAGCTGCAATTACTTGCAGTTACAGATACAAAATTAGCTAGAACTGAACTTCTCTATTTGTACATGCAATCTGAAAACACTAGAGCACCTCATAAAGAACATTATTTCCATAGCTCTATTTCCTGTCTCAGTTTCCCCATCTCAATAGGAAATGGATTATTTACCTAACCTACACTGAAAAGCACAAAATAAGAATTTCAATCCTAATTGGTGTGTCCTTGAAAAAGTTTATAAAATGGAGAATAACCTTTAATTCTATCATTTTGGAAGGTTTTCCAAGAGCAAAGCAAGCCAGCAGCTGCCAGGACAACAGAAGTGGCCACTTCCATAGTCTCTTGCCTACCTGGTCCTGTTTGCTACTGCTAGAGAAGATTTGGCGGTTAATACGACTTTGTTTCAGAAAGATGGATGGGGAAGTCAAGACGAGAGCTGCTGCCTTCAAAGCTGGATGGAAGTACTTTGACAGGTTACAAGGGAGGCTCTTGCAGCCTCTGCAGTTTGAGACGTTGGTCATGCAGTTACCGAAAGACATAACTAACTCCCTCTAAGCTGCACCTAAAGAACAAGAACCTTTGAAAACAGGCAAACTTGTCTCAATCTACCAGCTGCTCCTGTCTGTTCTTTAAGAAAGCATGGCACTTTCATCCCCAGTAATTCAAAAAGTACTATGTTTTAAACTCAGGACAGTTCAAGAATAGACAATTGTTCATCAAATAAAAATTCCTTTTTCCAATACCAGTCCTTGAAGAACCCAATTTTTCCAAGAGCTGCTTGAAGAAAATCATTATAATAGCTAACTTTTTACACCAGCCAGAGCAAACACTAAATAAATTTAAAAAAAATACAGAATCCCCAAAAAATATCTTTGAAAACAGAAAAACATTTCCACTATATGATGTGTGAAATCCCTGCAACCTGAATAAGCAGGCAATGCTTTGCAATAGCTCTAAATGCTTGCCTACAGGCTAAATGAAGTGAGTCTATTATTTAAAAATTGCTAATGCCAAGTTCCATCAGCTTTTTGAAAAGTAGAAGCACAGGTGGACACGTACAAGTCTACAGGTATTTGCACAACATAAAGTTATATGAACAATAACATGCAAATTTAGGCAGCTTTATTTGAAAATTAGCTATAACCTTAAAAAGTGAAAATGAAGCATTCAAGTCAAGCAATGACAAAGTCTTTCAAAGCCTTTTTCTGAACAATAATAATAATTAAAAAAAGAAGAAAAAACTACTTCTCTTTGCAAAGCACGGGATGGAACCCACAAAAGCTGGCTCTAGCCCTGTCCTTGGATCTCCCACAGGCATGTGATGGGACTCCAAGAATTCCACAACTACAGAGCACCCAAATCAAGCCAGAGGCCATCAAATCTAACCTTACCAAACAATAAAATCCTAAACTTTGCAAATGTAGATCTTTTTAATGTTAATTACACTTCTTAAATTGCCTCATTAAAAAAAAGTTGTCCACTAATCTATTTTGCAAAAATGTGGATGACTTCACATTATAAATTTATGCATAAGTATGTATATAAAATAAACAACAATTATATAGATATTATTTTAGATGAGTATTGTAGTACCCTTGAGGTTTTCATATTTCCTTCTGAATTAATTATTGCTTAAATATTTAAGATAGCTACCTCTTTCTATTAGATAAGTAACATGGGAATTAGTTACTTAGGGGTTTTTTGAGTTTTTGGTTTTTAGCATTGCTATATAATAGGCTGTCCATAGTTAAATCACCTAGGCATCGTGACATGTCAGTGAGTATTTGCATTCCTCTCTGCAAACAGCACGCAGTTAGGCATGTCCCCTTCCAGCCCGAGTGCCACAGCAAAACATGACAAGCAAATGGCTACAACCACAACAAATTTCTAGCCCTCCTTTTACACTTTACAGTCATTTCCTTTTTTGTGTGTTCAGATAGATAATATCTTTTTCCTTCTTATTCCCCCCCCCCAAAAAAAAAATTTTAAGACTACTAGGAAAAAAAAAAAAATCAGTGAGATGCCCTGGACTTACCAGATGTATCCACACATGAGCCAATAGTCATTGTTCATTTTATGTATAGGCTAAAGTTGGGGATGAGGAGTCATCTGTTCTATAATGGGTTTCAAGAGAACTGAAAATACGTATCTAAGAATTTGCTCAACATCAGTCAAAAGCTATCTAATATAAATGCCTCTATAAAATAAAAAAGCATATACTCTTAACAGGTTTTTATAACTAAGGGATACAATTAATTTTAATGTTTATGCAATAAAACATTACTATGAGTAAACCTTATAAGTTGGATTAGTTACTTTGGGAACTGCAGCTAAGACTTTGTTTTTCATATTGCATTTCGTATTCCATTTTTGGATGCCATAGTGTTTGAAAAACGAGACAAGGAGTAGAAATGTTGCAATATACTGTTAGCTTCAGATTCTCACTTGAAAATGCCTAGAAAAGGTAAGAGTTGCACTCATTCTACACTTCCTAGATTCACTTTTCCTGATTTTTCCTTCTGTGTAGCTTTATCTTAAGCCATGGAAATTTTCAGGATAAAAAAATTGCTGAATGATACTCTTACTTTAGGTGTACCTCAGA
Organism: Rhea americana; assembly: GCF_003343005.1. Lineage (NCBI taxonomy): Eukaryota > Metazoa > Chordata > Aves > Rheiformes > Rheidae > Rhea > Rhea americana. Next base: position 1,612,551 of record NW_028186379.1, read on the forward strand.
TAAGTCAGGCAAAGAAGAAGAGAGAGGGGCGCTGGCGGGGCAGAAACTCACCCGTGCTCGACACAAGCCCTCGGCGGCGCTGCGGTCCGCACGATGCCTGTTGACGCTGCCATCTGCCGGCGCGGGCAACGCGCGAGGGGGGAACACGGAAGCGGTTTACAGCCAGAATTTCCAACTAACGGCCATTCTATCRAAATATTTAAAGTCATGTTCTTATCATTTTATTGAGAAATGAAATAAAAATAGTTGAAGCTTTTAGGAGGTAACTAAAACTGGTCATTTGATCGTTTCTATTCCTGTTGCCAGCAGGTSGAGGGAGGTGATCCTGCCCCTCTACTCAGCCCTGGGGAGGCCTCATCTCGAGCACTGTGTCCAGTTCTGGGCTCCCCACTACAAGAGAGACATGGAGCTGCAGGAGAGAGTCCAGCGTAGGGCTACAAAGATGATCCGAGGGCTGGAGCACCTGCCCTGTGAGGAACGGCTGCGAGAGCTGGGCCTCTTCAGCCTGGGGAAGAGAAGACTGAGGGGGGATCTKATCAATGTGTACAAGTACCTGAAGGGAGGGTGTCAAGGGGACGGGGACAAACTCTTTTCAGTTGTCCCRTGTGACAGGACARGAGGCAATGGGCAGAAACTGAAGCACAGGAAGTTCCGCCTGCCCGTGAGGGGGAATTTCTTCCCTGTGAGAGTGACGGAGCACTGGACCAGGTTGCCCAGAGAGGTGGTGGAGTCTCCTTCTGTGGAGATATCCAAGGCCTGCCTGGATACAACCCTGTCTGACAAGGTCTAGGGGACCCTGCTGAGCAGGGAGGTTGGACTAGATGATCTCCAGAGGTCCCTTCCAACCTTACTGATTCTATGTTCTATGCTTTTTCACAGTTAAATATTAGATTGGGACTGAGCACAAGAGAGATTGGTATTGATCTCAGAGTTAACGGATTATTGGTCTCCAATATAATAATCTATAGTGTCCTGTGTACGATAAGAGAAAGCTGCTGGCAAATCCGTTAGAAATATTGATTAAAAACACCCTAATTTTTGCAAAATGTAAGATAAAAAGCTTCATGTTATAAATTCAGTTTTCTGTTTAACACTTTTGTCTTCTATTTTGCTGAGAAAGTAGGGGAACAGAAGCCCTGTTTTTGTTTACTTTGTGCACATTGTCTCATTATATAACAACAGAAATATGAATAATATTAACTTAAATTCTCCACAAGCTTTCCATCACTTCCACATTTCACTTCATACTAAGTTGTAGTCTTCCATTACATTCCAGAATGCCCATAAACTTCTTATGCCTATGCTACATTTTACCTGTTACTTCAAATTTCACATCATTTTTTRATATTACTGTCCAATTTAACATTAAAAAAAAGTATGTCTTCTGGAAAGAACAAAAGAGGACATATATCCATTTTTCCCTACTAAGACCCTCATGACACCTGTCAGTGACTACTGAGGACTCCTTTACGCAGGGATCCTTAACACATTAAAATAGGAATAGTTCCAAAGGAGTCATTAATATCTAATGTGTCAGTTGCTCCTGATGAAGCCTGTCTTGCCTTTTAACAAGATTGCCCAGATCATTACAGCTATAGCAGTACCATTTTTCTGACTCTTGACTATGAGTAGATAATTTTAAAAACATTCTCTGTAACAGTTCTATAGTAACCTGTTACTGTCCTGGAGCAGAAACGCAACATCGAGTAAGTCTTCAATCTGCAAAGTCACAGGACATACTGAGGCTCAGAACCACCTCAAACCACTTTTTGCTCAAGCAAATTAAAGACGACGATGGCAGGTCAGGGCTCAGTGCTACTGGTCTCATGGGCTGAGCAAGCAGTGAGGACCGAAGTCAGCACTGCTCAGGCCATGGCCTGCTGAATACCTATTCCTCCCCCTGCCCCTAGGTAGCATTCATCCAGCCTCCACATCCTGTCCCCTCGGAGTGCAACAGCAACTACCCCATAGCTTCTGAAATTCTCCCCGAGAGCAGGACAAGCAGCTGGATATGCAGAAAGCGAGGGCCCAGGGTCAGTCAGCATGATGAGAGGGGAACCAAGGAAAGGAAAGAGGGAGTGAAATGAGCCAATGCTGGTTTGGCAAACAAGGCTCTGGAGTAGGACATCGCTGAGAGCGTAAAGCACTTCTGAGCAATGAAACTAAAGGGAAGGGACCTTCCTATTTCTTAACTTCCAACAGGGATGGTACCCTATCTCCATAACCTTTTGGAGCTCTCTTTGGACTGACTGCAAAAGATAAGGTTATAAGATTGTTCATCAAAAGCGTATATGCAATAAGAGTAGGGTAGTTTCATTTATCTGGACTAGTTCTGAATCTTGAACCAAATACGTAGTCTGTAGAAAGAGAGATGCAAAGTCTGAACTCTTTTCTTGTGTACAGATTTTGAGAATTACAAAGAAAGTATCTTCCATCATTTTCAAGTGAGAAATGAGTGATTTCTCCATTCCAGAAAAGCAATGGCTTTTTCCTCTGCTTTCCAAGGTGAAAGCTCTGAGCCTGTCAAGCATCCCATACAGCCTGATAGATATATTGAGTTTTGCATTTTAGGATAAGTTACTACCCATAGTTCTCTACAGATTCTTTATTATCATACATTGCAAAAGCTCTTTTTACAGTATTGTATGTTGTCTATCAGAAAATGAAAAGGAGGCTTTTAATCAATGCAATTCATTCAATGAATACACAAATATGTATGTAGCCTATTCGGAAAACTTTATGGATTTCACTGGAGAGTGGTTTTTTTGATATGAAGGTCATATACTAGACCTCTACCTACATGGGCACATGCTGTTAGGTCCCAAATGTTCCGAAGTTATTCAGGTCTGCATGCAGTCTAGTCAGAGTCTGAACAGGGATAAATGGGTATATTATTGATTCAGACCTTTTGCCCAACACCAAATTTTCTTTAAAAAAAAAAGGTGACACTCTGAACATTCACTGGTCCAAGACTCCCCAGTCACATCCCTTTTAAAAATACTATCTAAGCTATAAGAAATCTCAGCTTTCTTGGGAAAATGTGACATGACGGAAGCAACAGAGATGTAGCAAAATAATTAGCTCCATGAGGAGCAAAACTCCTTGGAGGTTTTGAAACTTCCAAAACTCTGATTAGCTGCATGACTACCAATGCAGAACACTCTGGATTGGGTTGTATCCCACTGGCTTTCTTTGCCCTAAAAGACCCTGAAAATGCTGCCTCCTCATTCTCAATGCTTAACCCTCTCAAGGGAAATTCTACCACCCTTCTAGCAATCATACCAGCACCATGCACAGACTGTCCTAGAAAGCCTAGTCCCAGGCCTGGAGGCAGCGGGGGGAGGGAGGGGGAAGATGGGTAAATCTGCAGTAACATCACAACTGCAGGAAACATTTCTCAGGGATAGTGTCTCAAATCTCTCAGTAAGAGGACACTGAATAAAATACATTGTCTTCAGTCTGAGTTCATACACATAACAATACAAGATACCACAACCTGATACCAGCAAGCTATACAGTTAACAAACAAGTTTCCACTGCTTTGCACTTACCATTTTTAACTCAGTTAAAAAAAAAAAAAAAACTACACACACAAAATAAAAACCTTGCTTTCCTATTTCCTAGAGAGTAAGTCAGTAGAGTAGCAGAGTAGACTGGGATCTTTTCTCCCCATAACAGCTCAGCAACACTATGGAGGGGAAAAGAATTGAAAAAACATGATACTTTTTACTACGTAAAGTCTAGATTTGTTCTAACAACGTCAATAAACATCCTCRCAGCTTAGATGTCAGTCTCCCACATGCCCTTCTGTGCACAGACCTCCCAGGATCACACTGGCATAGTCAACATGACTGGTGAAAATTCATATAATCGCTAAAAGCACTAAGTCTCAAAAATGAGAGCAGTAGGCCAGACAATTACCCCTGCGGACAAATTTTCACTTGAGACATCAGATGAAATTATAACAACTTCAAAATAGAAGTAGAGCTCACCAGATGGTATGTAGTGCTCCTGGCTGCCACCAAAACTGCTTTCATTTATCGCAGACTGACCTAAATTTGTGCTCTCTTTTCAGAGAAAAAAAAAAAAAAAATTTTTTTTGCTTGGTCACATCTGCTTTGTATGTGCTTGTAAACATATTTCAGAAATATAACTTCTTTAAGTTAATAGCATCCCATCACTTAACAGGTAATTCTGTTTTAGTCATTTGTTCTAATCCTGTAAACAGTAGTCCCTTCACTGACKACTGACAGCCTAGGGGAAACAACTGTTAAGTTCTCTCTTCAGGGCCCAAAGCCTCTACAGGTCCARTCTGACTATGATCTATTTGATGTCATGCAAGTAGGTGCAATTTTGACCAAGAACCTGAGACAGTGCCAATGCTGTATCAAACATACACAGGGCCAGCATAAATTCTTAGTTTGCTACTTGAGAGGGACAAATTAATTCACACTAAGATGATGGTGGAAACTCCTCCTACTACACAGATACTTATCATTCCACCTAGTACCATTTCCATGTGATCAGTGCCATCATGCAAACAGGGCCCAGAAGACACTGATAAAGCTACCCTGATTTGCTCACTATTGGCAGTTACTGGAGCAGAGAGCAAGAACATCTCTTTCACTTCACTTCATAACCAGCAGTGAATGACTCAGAGTTGGATGCAATAGGTGATAAACACTCAACACCTCCTCCAACAAAACCTTCAGAGGCTCCTCAAAAGAGCAGAGCATATAAGGCTGTTGGCAACATGGTGGCCAGCAGTTACTATACTTTTCTCCTAACTCATTTGGTTTAAAAAAAAAAAAAAAAAAACGTATTTCAGATGAAAGAAGGAGAACAAAGGAATTCACGTGCACAGTTGGCACAGGACAATGTTGAGGGAGAAGCAGGACCAATAGGGGCCCAAACTTTAATGTGATGTTACCGGTATCTGGATGCAAACAACAATCAGAACTCTTCCAGAAATCAGGATGTGGGGAGAAAATATACATTCCTTATTCCTGCCTTTTGTACCGCTGCAGGCCATCACCCGTGCCTCCAGCAGACACTGACTTGCCTTCATCTGCCACCTATGGACTTTCTATACCAATGCAATAGTCTAGTGCAATTAGATAGGGGCAGAAGGGTATCACACTCTTTTTGATACCACAAGAAGCATAAGACTTGTAAGCACATGAAGATTGTCGAGTGCTGAACGATGCTTTGCTAATTCTTCAAATTTCCACTTTGTAACATGACAGCAGCTGAATCTCTTAAAGGACGGAGAGTATCATTATTAATTCAATACACTAACACATTAAAAAGCAATATATCATTTTCAAGAGATATTAAAGCCTTTTCAGACAAGATACCAGTAATCACTACAATAAAAAACAAAGACAGTGAGATGGCAGAGGTAGAGCTAGAGTATATCCTACCATTTTGCCTAAGCCAGTGGCATACACTATTTCTGTTGAACATCTAATGAGATTTTCAACCAAAAAAAAMCAAATATTTTTTCCAAAACATTACTGGATTTGATGAGTTACCCCACAAAATAAGTATTCTTAAAGTAAAAAAAAAAAAATGAAGATACGAAGGTTTAACAGGTCTTCCTGTTAAACGAGATTGTTTAGAAAGAAATCTCAGGTGTTCCGTACTGAAAATTTTAAGATACACCCAACTAACCAGCCACTGATTTATTCCTACCAGTGTTAAGTTTAAAATTCAATGCAAAGAGTCACTGAGGTAATTGGAAAAGGACAAGTACCACAGAAAACCTTCCAGGAAACCCTTCCATGTCCAAAAAATGTTTAGTGTAACAAAGCAGTCAAATACCTTTCTAACACACAGAACCATCTGTGATCAAAGAAAATCATCTCCATGAGCAGAACATGAATTTCTTTTATATTTGGATTGTCAAAACAAATGAACAACAACAACAAAAAAAAACAGCTTACCACTTCTACTTCAAGAAATAAAGTTGTCATTTAGTCTGAAGTACACATCAATATGATTTGTACGGCACAGAGTCTTCACGTTCTCAGTCTGCATAGTGCTGGAACAAAGTCTGCTCTGCCTCTCTTTCCCTATTAAATGTTTTCACATTTGCATGATAAATTTCAACAAACTGGAATAAAGTCAGCAGAGATGGAGTTGTGTTAAGCAATTCTAGCCCGCTAAAAGGGGTAAATTTCTAAAATAAATAAATAAAGCAAAAACAAGATTAAAAACAAGAATCTATAAAGTAATGGATCAAAGATTACATTCCTTTCCGCCTCATGGCCAAAGTAATTACGATTGTATAAGAAATTATCATTCTTTTTTTAGCAGCATTCCTAGCTTATAGAAGCTGAGAATAAGTTTTCCCAGTTTCGGGCAGACATGAAAAAGCTTTTTCTAAGAGGAAAGCATACAGGCAATTTGATGGACAGTGCACGGGGAGATAAGCAACATGGGCACAAGCACAGAACAAATGTCAGTCACCATTATCTTTTCCATTGGATCAGTTTACTTAGCCATTTGTAGAGGTCAGCTTCTGCCCTGTGAAGTGAAAGGGTTGATTATCTTATTTGGTTTTTAAGCACATCAGCTTGGCATGGTGYGGTACCTTGTGAGACCCACAGCTCAGCTATCTCAGCGTGGCACAGAGCAATGCCATGTAGATATGGCACGCTGGAAGAGCTGTACCATGTAGCGCTGCAGCACGTGTCCGTTTCAGACGTCTATTCAGAAGAGAGTTCTCAGGATCACTGAGTCTAGCCCCTACCACTACAGAAAATTATGTCCTATTCCCTCCATGACCACACCAAGCTTCAATGCTGAGCTAATTGTTCTTCTTGGCCTRTCACTCATTAGTCCACTCCAGATGCTTGTTCCTTTAAAAGCTAAAAGCCTGGATTTATTAATGGTCAGATTATTTCTGCTTATTCTTGAATAACTTTGCTCTTTAGTTAAAGAGCTTTCTCCACTGTCTCCAAATGTTACCCCTAACWTGGTGCTGCCCATGAATACCTTTTATCTCTGCCTCATAGCTCAGTTTCTYTAGGCTAAACAAGCCTAGTTTTCAGGTAGATCTTTTTTCCTACAACAATTATCTCAAGTAAGGAATAATGACAATGTCATTTTTATATATCATTAATGAGGATAACCRTACACAAAAAGAACTGAAAACAAAAAAATCCAGAGGTAGCTTAACAGAATTGTTGGCAACRGTCTGCATCATAGCTGCATACATAAAACAGTGATTGTTAAAAAAAGTATAGGTATGGAAAACAAAKTATCCAGGCAAAACACACACATTCAGGTAGGTATAAAATTCAGGAACTACACAGCCAATCTACTTTCACTGGTGGGCAAGCAAATTGCCTACCTCCGTTTTGACCAAAAACATTTTTTTATTAAAAATATTATATATAAAAATGCTGGTGTAGACAATAGAGAGATATTAGGCAAATTATCATGAAAGCATCAAGAAATATAAATGGATAATCATCAATTTCGCCAGCTCATGTAGTAATACTTAATGTCACTTCAAAACACACACAGTTCAGAGAAGGCCACGATGTCTAACAGAAAGACAAACATCAGAGCAGATGAATCTTTTTGTTTACATAGCACATAGCTTAGAAACGTATGGCCAAAGTATTCAAGCAAGTCAGTCCACGATAGATATAAGATGTACTTAATAATATTTAGAACTTTTACATTACATAATACAAAACCCTTCACCCTCTTTTCAATATCAAAACTCCTTTTAAAATCAATCACATGCAAGCAAAAACAAAAAAAAATGGTGTACTACATAATTATATCTATAAATAGCATTTTTAAAAAGAGAAAAAAAGTAAGCAACTATTCCATAGCAAACAATCAATACAATACAAAAAGAACGGCCATTACAGGATGAAGCTAGTAATGAATTGCTAATACATACATGAGTTTTCATAACTAATCAAGTTCATCAGTCTTATTCCTCCTTCCTTCTCCACAACACTCTGCATAAGCACACCTGATGACAAAATCTAAAGATTTTTTTTTTCCAAGTCTTATTTTGTTATTTTCTATCACTTCGATTTTGCCACTAGGTGGTGAYCATTCAACACAGATTAGCTTTGCTAAAATAAGTGCAAGTTCTAAAGGGACAGTAGTTTAATGTAAAATTTAAACACACTCTCTGAGCATCAGAAAGCCAAACAATTTGCTGTTTTGACTCTATATAAATTGCTGTAGCAGAGACTTACCTGCTTCAGTCACATCCTTCCATTTTATTCTTCTCCATTAAAACACTTGTAGATAATTTGAAATAAACTCCTTGGATCATCTACCCCAAACACTCTTCACTCTTGTTTCAGGCCAAGTCACACAGCTGCTGCATACTCTGCAGTCCTGTCTTAGGAGATGCTTCTAAGAAATCATGACAGCTCTATCTCCAAATCTTCTTCCTAGTACACTRTTTGCAAGGCTGCTGCCACAAGTCTGCTATAACTCTTATGAGAATGCCATTTCTCATTCAAACACTCTCCTAGACTCCCACAAGGGCCCCACTCAAGCTCTTGATATACAGGGCTCTCCAAAAATACCCATACCACAATACTTTTTACCAGAACAGACCTTCAAGTCACAGCGTTCCCCTCAGATAATTCAGCCATAAGACCAGTTGCTGACTCTCACTGTCTGCAGGTAGCACAGCTGAAGCCACTTGTATATCAGAACTTGCCCTGGAGCAGGCACATTGGCTCCACCTGTGCCAAAGCTTCCTTTCACACTCCATGAATGCAGCTGTAAAACAGTGCTGGATCTAGGTGTGGATGGGCTGTATAAAACTCTCACTGCAAAAGATTGTACCCACAAAACTTCTCTATCTGATAAAAGTAATCTTTTACACGTTATTTAAAATGAACATTTTGCATTTGTGCAAAGCTGCCTTTGCTGTTAGCAAAGACTGAAGCATTGCCACCTGCATGAGTACTCCACCACGCAACATCCCCTGCAAGGCGGTGCTGCATCCGACCTGCACATGCCAGAGCCACACATGCTCAGTTCTGAGCATATTAGAAACACTATTGACTCTGAATACCTATTAGTGAAACAAATGATGACTGTCAAGGTCCTGCATCTGGAGGCAATCCACCTACTGAAACTATAAAAGTTGAAAATGAGGAGAAAAATGCACAGCTTTCCTATTTTCATATTGCTTACAACTCTATCYGTAATAGATGATACCTTTAAAACACAAGGATGCTTTTTCTAAGAGCAAAGTTAATTTCATTTGATTTTTACTAGGTTTCAATCTAAACAGCAGAAACCAGTCAGGTTTAATTCTGTTCACCAACATAAGACTATAAAAATTAAGGGAGAATAAACAATATAACAAAATCAGAAAAAAAATATATAAATCAGTATTTCTATCTCCAGCATAATCACACTTTGCTGCACCAGAGAGGACAGTCAAAGCTTTACCACTGGGTAATAAAGAGCACTGATACAACTATTTGGCAGAATTTCATACCGAAATTTATTGGTAGGGGGAGTTGCACAGCAGGGATAAAAACAAAACAGATTACAGAAGGTACCTAGGCTACAGAGTCACACTGGATCAGATAAACACTGTAGGGAAAGCAAAGGGATAGGGCTGAGCTTGTATTACAACAACCTTTGCCTGAATGTCAGCATGTAAGTTATTTGTTAACATAAGATCTCTTATATAAAACTCGTCTCTTAACTTGTAGCCATTTGCTGGTGTGTAGCTCAGTGCCCACCAACACTTAGTTTGGAATGTACAGGCTAAATGCAATTTATGTCAGGGGAATGGGAAAGAMGGATATAACAGGTATATTAGCTAACAAGAAGGCTTAAATAGGTTTCAGACTGAAGCAGAGAAACTTCTACTTAAACCACAAGTAATCCAACAAGAAAAAAATCAATAGGAAATCAGGTTTACAAAGCAGTAAAACACATGGACCATTCCCCAAAAAGTGACAGGTTTCTTACTAGACTGTGCGAGATCCCACGCTCTCCCCATTAAACGACACCTCAAAGAGCACATAGCAAAATGGTAAACTTACGAAAAGAGAGAAAACTAAACCAAACCTTGCTTCGGTAAGGGCATCTCCTAAAAGTYTCAAGTATCCTGTAAGATCCTCTGATGCTCCTGAACACTTTCTGTTCTACCTTGTCGCTGCATCCAAGCTGGGTGCGCTCCCGTGCTCCCGGCTACAGCCCAGGGACCCTCCTGGCCCGGGAGGCCGCACCGCACGCTCACCGCCGCCTCTCCCCCTTTCCACCCTCCTTCCAAAGTGGACCAAGTGCAGACTAGGAGACTGTGAGCTAGCAGCAGCCTAAGACCTTGGCCCCAATCCCATCCTGGGGCCAGGAAATCTGTGGAGTAATTACAGCTTGTTAAAAAAAAAAAAAAAAGTCAAATCTGTCTTTTCTCAGTTTTTTATCTGTTTCCCTTCATTCATCGATTTCTTTCTTGGCCTTGCATTGATCTAACCTCACCAACGGAGCAACTCTCACAGACGGCACGGAGCAGCTCTCCAACGGAGGGCCCGTTAGAAGCAGTCAGCACGTCTGCTCGAGCAGCCCCTGGTGCGGCCCCCGCTCTCGTCGTGACCCTCTGCTCAGAATCACGTCGCGATGCCACGCGCACAACTAACCGTTTTCACTGGCCAGGTTTCTGCCGCTTTCTAAAAGCATTTTCTTTCAGCGAGGAAGTTGTGTGTTGCCATCCTTCCTGTTCCCACCTGTTGCGCTCCCTCCCTTCTTTCCAAAAGGGAAAAAGGGGCCGAGTCTCATTTTTTCAGGTCACAAAAAAAGATTAAATGCTTGTTGATGTGACACGGATTTTCCTTCACTGAATTAAACTTACATTGCCATCATTTGGTGTGAATAAGGAGACAATGAGGACATTTTTTAACATTGCAAACAAAAATATAAAACAAATGTTTGAACAAAATTCTAAAGTGCTGTTTTCAAAAAACAATACATGAGGGAAAATAACAATAACATAAGACACTGTCCTCAGTGAACTGCAAAGTATAAATAGTTCTGCTGAAAGTAAAACAAAAGTTGTTTTTTTTTGCTATCATGCAGCTGAGCCAAAAATAAAGCTTCTTTTGAATTGCTTTAGAGAATTTTATAATTCTTACAAATCTTAATACCTTAATCTTTTCCTTTAACCTTTCTCTTGCTAGATAAAAGGAATTAAAACAAAGCTGTGAATAGAAATTTTGGTATCTATTGTTGATAAACTGAGACGAATACTTAGCCTTTGAACATTTCCTGACCAGTCCTATTGTATCAATCTAAAGATAACATTTTTAAGCATTACATAATTTCAGATCAAAAGTAGAAAATTTCCTTAAGAGCCATTTTATTAAATCATTTTTCTACAATAACTCATGTAAAAAGCCATGACTATGAAATAAAAGACATATTTTAATATTTTTTAAAAACATCAAATTACTTTTTACCTTGAATTTCTTTTACTACAGAAGCCAAGTCCAAACCACTCAAGCCTCAAGATACTCCCAACCCCCTAAAAATCATTATATTAAGACCAACATCAACTGTGGATGTACAGTCATCCTTACACTAGTGAGCTTCCAAAGTTGCACAAAAAAAGAAATCAACTAAGAGCAATCTTCCTTATATGGGTTTCTTTCCATTTTCCTCAAATGAAAAAAAATGGTTATAATCATTATAGCAGGATTATTTTAGGTCATGGAGTGATCTGAAAAAGCATAACGTGGTGCATCATCTGGTTCATTCTTAAATCAATTGCTTTATGAACAATGCAAGTGGAACTTACTGATGACAACAAAGAATGGTTAAAAAGAAGACTGCCCCCTGCAAAGTCTGTGTACTCCTTCTTTGTCCAGGAAATGCACAGTTTATAGTCTATCTGCCCTGACTCCGCTTCAAACAGTGAGAAATAGCTGATATTCCCAGAGGGAATACTTTAGAGAGGGCTAATCCTTCTCAGCCTTTCAGAGTTGAAAAGACTCTCCTTAGCCAACAGATGACTGGTCCGTCTTCTCTCAGAACTAGCACAAGCAAGATTCCCATAAAAATCTCCATTTATCATCCTAGAGCTGCTACTAAGAGAAAACATTGTTTTTTTGAAGGAGAGGATAACATTGGAGCCAAGGAGGACACCACTTACTGACAGCACCTGAGACAGACAGTGAGTTTGACCCAAATGATGTGGAGATCCTTGGAGGACCTTCTGCCAGGACTTGGAAGTCATTGTAGGCCAAAAGGTACAATCACAATATTTCTTTTGCATTTTTAGTTTACTGAATGATTTTTTATTCCCCAGGGAAAAGCCTTTTGTATATGTTGTATATAATRCTGCTTACTGGTTTTATAGCACTTGGAATATATGCACTGTGGTGTTGCTGTAAAAAAAGCAGAGTAAGTTATTAATCATACTTTACATCCATTAATTTCTTCTCAAAGTCTTTTGTCACCCAGAAATCATGTCAGTGTTTTTCTAAATATGATAAATGACGTACAACTTGGTTAAAAAAATGGAAAAACAAAAGGTATGTAATTCATTAAGGGAGGCATTAACATCATGACGGACTTCAGTATAAAGTAGAAATATTTTAATGATATCTTCCGAGTATGGCTTACCCCGAATATTTGCAGTTTTGATACTCCAGCCACCTACTCATTACAACTACTTCACTGYATTCTCTAAGAACTTTTTCTCTATTAGAGGAATTGACTCACATCTAGAAGATTTCTATCCAGAACTTTTTCACCAGAATATTACGATTTGGCTCAACTGAAAGACTTTGTGGATCTATGGTTACTTCAATCAAGCTTTTTTGCTATAAAGAAAGAAGCGAAAATTTCTCTTTTTTAAAAAAAAAGCCTTGGTGTTGCCTGGAGCAGCCTTCTTCCCTCCCTGCTCTGAGATACCTTCAGCTAACTCCAAGCAAGTTGCGAGGAGTTCACAAAAACAAAACAAAACAAAAAAAGCATCATGTATAGGCTGTAGCTGGGCCTCAGAAGCAGCACTGCTCTGTTTATGTGGCGTAACGCCTGCTACTGCCAGCATCGTTTAGTGCACTAATTAGCCCAGTGAAGGTTCTGCATTAGCACTTGCATACTATTTCCCACTGCAGAGTTAGCTCAGCTGTGGCATCTCTGCAAAGCACATCACTGTCCAAAAGACCCATCTTGATTACTGGTATCTCTGTGATGTTTTAATCAARTGGACAAATAAGTGATATATATAGTATATAAATATAAATCATTTATTACAATAAATATTATATATTATAAGCATATAATAAAAATCTGTAATATATAAAGATATAAATACAATCATGAATAATGAATTATATATATTATATATAGTAATGTATATATAGACACACATATATAAGTGTATATGTATGCATATCTGTGGTTTGACACACATTTTTGTGAAAAATTTTGTTCCTAAGCAGATCAAATGAAGGGAGAAAATCCATCCTTCAATTACACGTCTGATTGTTCAATTTATATTTTACTTTACATACATCAGAACATACATTTGCATATAAAACAATATATATTAAATAGGTATTATATATAGCTTCAGGAACTTAAATTTTCACTTTTCAATGTATTTTCATAGTCTAGAGCCAAACACTGGCTTATAAATTCAGTCCTCACAACAGTGAGGACTGCTGTAGAATACTAGAAAGAATAGAACTAGGAAAAATATATGTGTTAAAAACAGAACAGAATTTCAGTGGAAACATTGAACATCTCTAAAATCTAATAATCTAACACCTTTAACGTAGGTAATTCAATTCAGATATGAGTGCTTTATTACATGCTTTGGGCACTTCATTTAATAAAATAGTACATGATAATGATCCTAAAATATTACCTCTCATCATCTTACGAATGGACTTTTTCTCCTGTAGCAATGGCTACTTTACAAGGAATAATTATGAACATAGGAACTTATAAGCTTACAGAGTATTTTGATTACAAATTCTTTCCTTGAAAAAGCAAACTATTAATTGTCTCAAATGACAGCATTTATTAAATTAATGAAAAATAAAGATTCTCAGCTGGAACTTGTGAACAGTGAAGATGAATTAAGGGTAACTAAGATAACTAAATTATAGAAAATTTCACTCAGAGAATATAAAAGATCATTGCTAGGTTTTTAGGAATGCTGACAGATTCAATTTCTATGAAATGCAGAAGACCCATTTCTCCACAGCCTCATCCTCAGCAAAGTCACTTATCTCTAGTGTAAATACAGTTTTAAGTGCTATGTCTCATTGGTAATTTTTTTACTCAAATTGTAGAAGTGCATCTTGCTACAAAAAGTGAAAGGTAAAAAAACCTAAGCTCAAGCTATGCAACAATGAGAGGTAAGAACAAAGGTATCTATATTCTTCCAGCAAAGGGCAAGGATTTTTTTATAGCTGACAAGCAGAAGAAATCATTTCCTGTACACCTCTCTGAGAGCAAGGTGCAGTGAAAGGCAGCTAACACAATCAGTTCTTCTGCTCTGAAAACACATGCTACATTCTGGGCTATACAGTTAACCCTGTATACAGGGTTAACATCAAATTACTTATCACCTATTGAAACACACTGATATCTTACATGTCCCTATTATGTTAAAATTCAGGAAGTTTTCAATTTTATTTCTAGTTCAGTTCTAATTCAGGAAAATCCAACTCCAAAATTATGAGTAGGCAGGATGCAAATACTCAGTATGGAACTTAGCCCTGGCTAAGGTCATTGCTCCAAAAAATCACACACAGATCTTGCAGCTGGAAACAGGACAGGTAGCAGCTGGTCCCAACAACAGACTGATTTCCAGTTGCTGACGCATGGCTCACCAGACAAAGTACCTCATCAAGTTTATCTGCAGCTTCCAAATTATTTATCAGAATTTCCCATTCTGTTGTAAGCTAAACTGTGTATTATGCAATTGAGGTCAGTAAAGGTCTGAAAGTCAGAGAAAATACAATAGTACAGTTTTTGCATAGTCAATATAGATGGCGTGTGGAGAAGTATGTCTACGGGGCGGTGGAACGATGCAAAGAAAAGAAATCAATTTCTGTTTGAAAATCAACCTCTCAATGAAAAGTAGTATCTCTCAGAATTACGAAGGAAGGTCACACAAGTTCAAATCCCTTATAACACCAGCTTTACAAAAACAAAAAGTTAATGACAATTTATTCTGAACCATTTAATAAACTAAAGAATATTATTAATAGTAATATGAATAGTAATAAAGACACACAATTGGAACATAAAACAGCTGGCATTTCAAAGCTCAGAGGGAAAATGGATCAAAGGGCTTTCAGACACCGAGAGAAGCACCCCATTAAAGTGAAAAGTGAAATGGCAGAATAATACTATTATGTTTCTTTACTCTTACTCAAAATTGCTCTTTCTGGGCTTTTGTGAATAAGAAAGTGTTGCCTTCTTTAGTATATTGAACATAATTCTATTTTTAATACTACAGAAACCATGGAAATCAGATCTTAATTTATTCAATGGCAACAACTGCAAACTTCAACAGACTATTCTTTCTGAAATAGATGTCAGTATAGTTTTGGCCTACGTCAAAGTACATCAGGTCCTGTATGAACAGTAGTCAGCAGTATCTCTCACCTAAAAACACTCCAATAATATTACAGAAATTTGTTCCTTGTTGGCAGAACCCACCAGAGAATGGTGGTTTAATGAGCAGCTCCCATTAAACTGTGTCTTTGCCAAGGTCCTCACAATTAACCATGGAAGAAGAAACGATATCAATACCAGGATTCATTACACAAAACATATTTAAAGATAGTTTGCTAACAAGCTATTTTCAACAGCTACAAATGTATTCTTGAAATACGTCTAAAATAATAATACTCTATAAAATACGCTGCAGCAATCTAGGCATGTAGAACAATAGCTTAGATAATTTTGGAGAAGGCTTTGTCTAACCTGAAAGTATATAACAATCAATTTCTGATGAATGCAGCGATTTTGAATATAAAAGAAGAAAATGGAATCTAAATACCTAATGGCAAGTTTTGTCAATGGTAGGTGGGTTCATTTCAGAAATCAAGAAAGGATCTTATCWRGCAACGTCTTACCAAAACCGTGACTGAAAGAACCACAATTTATCTATCTGCTCATGAATTTGGTAAGCTGTTTCTTGACCAAAATGTAATTTTAATTGCACATCTGATATTGTTCAACAACATTGATAAGCAAGAAGACTTAGAGAGGAAAAGATTCAAAGATATACTGTATATGGTCTTGCTTATGTCTCATTAATATATACAACATAGAGAAGTGACAAAACAAAGGAGCTACAGGAATGAGGAACAGGAAAAAAAATCTTTTGAAACCAATACTATGCCACTGGATATCACAGATAAAAAGAAAAAAGAAATGAAGTTCAGTAAAACCCACACTATCCAGTGAGGCCCCTCTACTACCATCAAGCAGTACCCAGCTGCAAGGTGGATCTTTAAAGATAGTAAGAATAGCTTCCTTATCATTTATCATCAAGACTATTCATTACCAATGCCACAATCATACTTTTTGCCATACCCAAAGCTCATCAAAGCTAATGAGGGATTCATCTCATTATTGCCACAACTTTCATATTATTTCACAACAGGTAGACCATTTCACTTAACGTCAGACTCGCTTTGCAACTCCTTCTTTTAAACTACAAGGTATACATTAATGAGCTGTTGCTTAGGGCATATGCTCTTTTTCCAGATAAGTATGGTTGCACTAACATTCCATTTCCATGAACCCTGTCTGCAAAGTATTGACATTAATATTTATCTAGATAAGTGGAATACAAATGTGTTGGTTGTGATCAGTTAAAATCAAACTGATTAGACAGTTTGTAATGGGGGAAAAAAATCACATGTTCATATACTCAACTCTCTTTGTGCCAACACATTATCTTTATCCCATTAAAGAGCCTCATGCCATCTGTACCATCTGTGATACCAGCTGGTACACTGGTCCAAAAATATATCTTCAATTATAGTATAGTGATTAGTTTTCAGTATAGAATCAATTGTAGCTTAACTGAATTATAAAAATAAATCTGTATTACTCCTTTCATTTCTGTGATTTGATTTTGATTACGAAAAACTCACAAACTTCCTGCTTTCCTTCTAAGACTTAGCGATGTCACACTTTATAAAAATAAAGTAAATAAAGTTAAAGTGGGGATATCTGTTAAATAAGTTAGCTATTGGGACCTTTTTTCACCAAAATTCTTCACGTAAATAGTTACGGTACACATTAGAACTTTACTTCACAAAGCCAACAGAAGGGTGATATTGTATATTCCTATTAAAAAAATGACTTTATTCAATAATAAAGTTATTTTTATAAGTTAAATTATAAATGAAAACCCTGTCATRATGAAACATATCTCATTCATTTCAGTGTGCAAAGATTCAACATTACACAACTAATTGAAAGATGTACATATTTGACCATATTCCTCACATCTTTCATACTTTGTGTCATAGGGCAGATCTTTTAATCAGTTGCATGTGTGTACTACTACACTTAGGCAGAATTGCAATCCGATATMTGAATTCTGTGTTATAAGTTCTTCAACTAGGAAATCTTATATATATACTTATTACCTAGAAAGTATGCATCAGAAGAGCTGTACGATGATCGTACTAGCACTAGTATCTGAAGGTTATGAAAGGAAAGAGCTCGGGTTTTCTGTAGAGTGTTAATTCAGCCCCTTTCTACATGTACATTGAGGTATAATCTGTTAATGATGTGACCACGTATTGTAATTTTAATAGGAWTTTAGCAGGAATAATTTAATTTAATTCACAGATAGTACTCGTTTACCAATTCACAGCTTCACTCTTTCCACATTTTGTGCCCCATACTTTACCTACTGAACATTATGCAAGGTCTGGGCTGAAAGCGGAGTTTTCTATGTTGCTGATCACTCGTGTCTGGGTACTTCACAGACACAACTGCATCTATATTCTCGGCAGCCCYGTGAGATGAGAGGGTATTATTACGCCTATTCTTTGCAGAACAGAGGCACAGTGAGATTAAGATCAAAGGTATTGACTAATTTGGGCACTTGGTTAGAAACTCATGGAAGCTCATTCTCACAGTGCTGATTACGCAGCCTTTCATATATGTTCAAAGCAGAGTTAGTAACGCTGAGAGTGCTCAATACTCTGCAGATCAAACCCCAAGGATTCTCACTCAGAAGACAAGGATGCACAGTGACAGTTCCCTAGGGTTTGCTTTAACTCACTCTTCTAWCATCACATAGGAACTCTGTTGCAGATGAAATCCAATTCACTGCCATAAATTAACCACATGTACTTCCTTCTTTTTTTACATCCTTGTTTTGTTCACTAATTTTTAACTTGTCCAAGCTAAGAGTAAAGAATTGCTCTATTGTCTTCCTTATAAACATTTCTATAAACCTTTTATCACCTGTTAAACAAAAAGTAGAGAGGGCTTTTTTCCCTTTCAAACAAAATTAATAGCCAAGAATTGGTAGCTGTAGCAGCTCATTGTACCCCCATATAATTCAATACTAGAAAGAAAAAGAATAATTTCTGGGTTTAGAGACATTTTCTCACAGTAAACAAAGTTGAGATTCAGGAGCATAGGGTTCAATTTTAAGTTCTTGTAGGGACATACTGCGATGTTTCCTCTCCTCCACCTAAGTCTGATCTTTCTCACCCATCATTTTTCATCTCACTCATGTCAGAAGTGATACGAACTTAATGTTACCAAAGGCACATAGTTAAAAGCAGTCAAATTATCCTGGCTTGGGAAGGGAGCTCTTATCAGCTGAAGGGTCTTAAGTTAACATATTTTACCTCCCAACCAGAATGTGTAAAAATAAACACAAACACAGACACTTACTACAATTCATCTGATAGGTGCCACACTCAAAAGCCACATTAATTTTATGGCTTCAGATACATGTGCAAAGCAAATGTAGCAAAGAAGTCAGATGACTTATACTCTGAGGAATGGGATAATGTGAAAGGCAGAGGTTTCAATACTGTGCATTCCTACTGTTAGCTATTCTTGCTGTTTTATTCAGGATGGCCTTAACCTGTGCCTCTGCTTAGGCCAAAGGAGGATAATGAAACCAGCTTCATGTTTCTGTTGCCCTAGATCTTGAGTTATTATACTGTCAGAAGCAGGGTTTTCTCTGCTGTTGGAAACGACGACCACAACTCCCCAGTTTATCTAACTTGCTCAGGGCCAAAGATATCACAAATTAAAATGATGCATTAGTAAAGGATTTCAGGTGAATCATAGGTATTATACTTTTCAAGGTGTTCACCTGTTATAACTCTCCCTTCTCCCAGCCTGTATAATAACATGTACAGGAATAACAGTATAATAAGGCAATCAAGCTGGCTTCAAAGGTGGAAGGTTGTGGAGAACAGTACAAAAAGTGCTTAAGCTAGCTAAGTATTTCCAGCATCATTTTCTGTAACACATGTGAAACAAAGTACGCCTTCTTCTTTGCTACACACTAGAGATTTATTGGCATTTGGTTGAGATTCGCAAAATTCAGTTGCAATGTTGCCACATACGGATGGCATACAGTCGTTGTGCCCACAAAATGCTTAAATGGCTCTGTGAAGAATTCCAGCTCCTTACAGACTTGTTGTTACTCTCTTGCACATGGAGAGGATGAGTAAGAAAATTAAAGAAAAACTGAGAACACTTCTCCTTGCCAAGAAGATAATGCTACTTGCAGGAACAGCAGGGAGGTCCAGCAAGATGGCATTATCGCAGCAAGTAGGAGCATCACGTCCTCCCACCTCCCTCCGTCTGGGCTGAAAGGAAGGGAAATCTGTCCTGTCAGGATCCTCGTCTCCCAGAAGAACTGTCAGGACCACAGTGCAGACTCCAGGGGAAACAAGCATTCAAGAAAGGCAACAGCAGCAAGAAATTAAAATGAAAACGCAAACAAAGCAACATGCAATTTTGTTATTTTAGTAGTTCTGGTTTATTTGTTTCTTACTGTTTTTCCCTCCCTACTTCTGCCCTAACTTTCTGCTTCTAAAACACATTTTTTCCTTTCCATTTAATCTTTTGTTTAAAAGTTATCCTGTCATAATGCTTTATCACGAAAAAAAGAAAGAAACAAAGAAAAGTAGCTTTGCATTCTTTAAAATAGCTGCTTCTGTCAGCTTACTCGATCTGAAATAGAGCTGCTCCTTCTAGTCTCGGGAATTTTTGCAGAGACAGATGCTCACAAACACAGCTGTGTTACACCGCACTAACAGTCTTTGTTCTATACACTTTGGTAAATAAAATGCAGATATCATTAACCATCACAACAAATTCAGTTCTTTATGTGCCATACCATTTATAAAAAGACATTCAGAGCTACCATTTAATCTCAAATACTCTCAATATATTTAGCCATTTAAATTGCTGGAATAATGCCCAGACAGAAAGTGGTACGATATTTAAAGTTTAATTCCATTTTCTAAGTATCTTATGAATATAAAAGTCCTTCTACTTAATCTAGTGCACTTCTTTGGCCTATTAGTTTTTGATTGATAGAATGTGTTGAAATAAAAAAGCAGCAGTTGGCAGACACAGTAGAAATCAAAGTTACTGTGAGCTTGGAGGCTATACAGAAGTTACTTTGTTTTTGTTTCAGTTTCCCAAGAGTGGTGATCCTCTAAGTATTATATTTCAAAGCTTTGATCCCTAGAAATTAAGTAGCAGATTTTCAAAAAAAATAGCAATTAACTTTTTTTAAAAAAATCCACTGACCTGTTGTTGAACAATAAGGAAACATATGCAAAGACAGTTCAATATCAAATTTATAAATGAAGAGGTCAGAACTTCACTGCACTTTGCTTTGCAAGGGTATAGTTTCTACCTCATATTGCAATGAGTGATTTTTAAATGTCTGTATCACACTGAAGCTGCAATTCCCGAGAAACAATCAGAATTAGAGAACCATTATATTTCTGATGGGACTAGCTGATTAAAGCACAGTTAATCAAGTATTCATTTTATTCTGAGGCCTAAATTCAAGAAGATACCAAGGTAATTTTTTCTAACAGTTTGAACTGATTGAAGAGGAAGGTGTTAACTGGTCAGCAGGATTAATGTTCTCAATGGAAAAAAAATAAAATTTCAGTATGTAGTCTCTTTGACACCCCTGAAAAGTCTCTGTTCAGCTCAGCGGATCCATGTGCTCTTGGGARGATCATACAGAGGGAATTGCTGGAGTCCTCCAGAGCCCACTCTGACACAGGGCAACCAACCTGCCGGGGCAGAGGGAGAAGCCCCCTTGTGCAAGGTCTCCATAGCCACGGAAGCGGAAAGCAGAAACTCCATAAAGGAAGGCGTGCTTCTGATCCATGTTTCTCAGAGGTTAACYGTGGAGCACATTTAATCCTCTGAATGTCAAACCCCAAGGGAATCTAATTCCCATGAAATATACTTCTCCCTACTAGCAAATTCATCCTAAGGAGAATTGACCTTATAATCTGCCCTCTGCAAGTTGCTATCTTTGTATTAAGCATCTTTAAAAACACAGTTATGAATAATACTCAGCTTTCCAAATACTAACAAATGCTTCAAGGGCTCTGAAGAGGCATGTACAAATTCCTCTCAAATTATAAACTAATGGTTATTACAAGATTTCTACCATGTTTGATTTTTAAATTTGAAAATGTTATCAAAGCCTTCACCTTTGTATGTACAGTACAAAGCAATATGGGCTTCTGGCACAATTACGGCCTGTAAGTTTTAGTTTTTAAAGCTTTAAAATGTATTTAATCTTTTAGGAGGTATACATTCATGTTCTTTGTGAAAAAAATACAGTAGAGCAATTAGTAAACTTTCTCGAGTCAAAAAATGATGCTACCTCAATTTTATACAGACTTGTCCAAKCCTCATGCAGTCACTGCCTGCATCCATCGCTCAAGCTGTCGAGTCTGTACATAAATACACACTAAAAGACCCTTTCAGAACATTAATCACTCTGCAATAATCACTTCAAAATGATTCCAAGTTGCGCAAATCAATGTTTTTTTTTCCAATTTCACTCTTAATGACCTAAAAGATAACAAACATTCYTACATAATACTCCTTCCTGTTAATTTGTGCCGTTAAGTATTACTGCCACCCTGACAAGAGTATTRACATCTTAGTGAGATTAGATTACTCCATGCTGCACATGTAAAAGAAAATGACATTCGCTAGGGAGAGCTTCTAATTTTATTGCCATGATTTGTCCCCCAGTCAGCATTTCACCAGAACACAGTGCAATGGAGCCTTTTTGCTGCATCTCTTCATGTAAACTCCTTGGCCTGGGATCACGGGGAGTGGGGTGGGGGTGAATAGGCTGTAGTGGACAGCAAGAAAAAAAAAGTTATTTTCTCTTTTTTCTTTTCTTTCCACTGTGTTTTATTATCATTTTTTAATACAATCTTTTCACACCTAGTA
Organism: Rhea americana; assembly: GCF_003343005.1. Taxonomy (NCBI): domain Eukaryota; kingdom Metazoa; phylum Chordata; class Aves; order Rheiformes; family Rheidae; genus Rhea; species Rhea americana. Next base: position 1,635,024 of record NW_028186379.1, read on the forward strand.
AACACAAACAACTGCATCTCCATTTTAATATAGAGAATTACTTAGCTAAAACAGAACCCTAAATTGGTTTCAGGGAAAAAGAAATCTGAAATAAATAAATGATACAAGTAATGTGCTTATTTATTTTTACAAATAAATGAAATACCTCTGCATTTTTAATCCAGTTCAGTGAGTTGAAATGATAGATATATAAAATACATGCAACATTTATGCAGAAGGTGAAATTTTTGTAACGTAAAATAGAATATTTTCATAGACAGCCAGAAAGCTACCAAAAAACATTTTGCCTTTCTGAATGAGAAATCAGTGATAATTCACATTTCATTGCAAACATCCTTAATATTTTCTGAGAGCTGTCAAATCAAGTAATGCTTCACCTACACAATATTCGTATTTGCAATGACTCAAAAGAGGCAATCTTATGAAAAAATACTTTCCTTCAAGATTTTCATCCAAATTACATTCATGTTAATTAGATGGTGATTTAAAAATAAATAAATGAATGAATAAACAAACCTAGAGCAACCGATCGATGCTCATTTTCTTTGAAGAAAGTTATTAAAAGACAACACATGAATACAATTTTAATTCTGTTATTTTTTCTGGGCCTAATAACTTATTTAAGATTAACATGTAGATAAAGAGCATCATCATCAAAATTTAAAATATTTTTTCATAAATATCTCAAATAGACAAAATGAGCTAAACATTCCCCGTTTTGAATTCCCAGGAAAGTTTCTCTTCTTCCAGTCATTAAAAAAAAATAGGGAAAATTTTCTCTACTTCCTAAAGCCATGAAAGACTCTATTTTTAAATAGGTTTCGATCTTATATGTCTTCAAGAGTATAAAATCTCAGATATATTAATCTCTTCAGTGGTAAATATACTTTAAATTAATGTAATGATAAGCTACAAAAACTGCTCAGTGCRCATTCTTCAACCCAAAAGATTTGTGGGTTACTCATTTATACACATTGATCATGTAAAGCAGAAAGGAGAAGGGGCTCTGGCATGGGACATGGTCCTTTCTCTCTCTCCTTTTTCTTTTCTTTAAATGACATTAGAGACTTTCATACTCAAAATAGCAAAGTTATATGACCTTCAGTTCTATAGACACACAGGAGAAATCTCTCTCAGTACCCACATGAAGTTCTACCAATTGGATGATGAGATCATTCATAAGTTCAACAGCAACACAATATTATTCAAAGCATCTGGGAGAAAACTGGGAAATAAGCCTACAAAAAACTGCTGAAATTACATGGCATAAAGCAAAAAAAATGACACATTAGTTGGACCATACAAATTCAATAATGGGACAAGCTAAGATCTGAAGAGCACATCAGCAATCCTTCCTTGCGAGAGGGCTGTTTGCAAAGAGCAGCTACTAAAGCTAGGAAACGAACTCAAGACAATATGTTATTCTTGGGACTGCATATCTATCTATTACTTATAGTTGTTTTCAGCCATTTTTACCTACCCCATTCATTTTATATTCTTCTTGTGGAGAAGAGTGAATAGGGCCAAGGGGACTTGAGTAACTATAGCTCCAYGCAAGAGCAAATGCTTTAGAGAAAGAGAGGTGATTGTGCTTAAGTAATAAAATTAGGAAACAAGTCTTGCCTCTTAATTAGTAGARTTATGAGTTTTTATTGAAGGCAGTTGTCAGTTTTGATAACAGAAAAGACATACAGCTTTAAGGCATGTATGTAATTCTGCTGCCATCAACCTCTGCCTTTCAGATCATCTTTGCCATTACTTCACTGCTCAATAGAATAGAGATCTACACAGACAAACAAGAATTAGAACACAAAGACACATTGAAAGAGTGTTTCAGTCCAAAGGGCACACTGTATCACAGAATGGGATTACCTCTGGAGATCCTCTGGTCCAGCCCCCTGCACAAGCAGGGTCACCTAGAGCATGTTTTCCGGTACCGTGTCTGGTTGGATTCTGAATATCTCCAAGGATGGAGACTCCAAAACTTCTCTGGGCAACCTGTTCCAATGTTCAACACTCTTGCAGTAAATACTGAGCACCACTGCGAAGAGTCTGGCTTCATCTTTTTACACCCTTTTACACCATCAGATATTTAAACACAATGATAAGATCCCCCTGAGCCTGCTCTTCAGCAGGCTGAAGAGTCCAAGCTCTCTCAGCCTCCCCTGAATGAGAGATGTTCCTGTCCCTTAATCATCACTGTGGCCCTACCCTGATGGGATTCTTGATAATACTGAACAACTTGAGGGKAACTTTCCTTTAGGAGCCTGAAATGTAACTGGATTTCAAAGCATTGCTCAACAGATTTGCATGCAGAAAGAAAAGGGAGACAGTCTAGCACCACTCTCACAGGAAGTCCATTTTTAAGGAACTAGTACCAATAATCTCCAGCAGGAATTTTTTTGAGTTATCCAAGGTCTGAGAGCATATGGGAGTATCCTGGCGAGGGCAGAACATTTAACTAGTTCCAAACAACTTAATCTACTTTTTTCCTTAAATATTTGGTCAGATGTATTACTTTACAGAGAAAAATATAGTTGTTGATTGACAGCTTGGAATTATTCCTAAATTATTCATRTCTTAACTCATAAATACATGGTTTCAGATAATTTATAAATAACTAACAGTTAACAACCTGCAATATTTTAGCAATATTTAATGTAGAGTCAGCAGTACAATTCCTCCAAATTTATCTTTGTGATGGACAACTTGTTGCCCTTTTGGTATCTCACTTGCAATAAAACCTGCAGCAGGATGTATAGTCATGGCATGGAGCAACCAGGAAAGCCTCACAACTGCCCTAGGTTAACTGAGTAAGTTGCGAATTTAGTGAGGAGATGCTTCAGTGCTGTTCATTTTTTAAAGTAAAATCCTCCAATATCTCAGCAAACTAAACTTCTGCCCAGAGCTCATTGTTGCAGCAAGCTCTAACAGATGCATACGTGGCAATAGTCAGGATCTGTTCCTCGGACATTAGTTAGAAGGCACTTGCTCTCTGAAACTACTGGTTATGCTCAGTTAATTACTGAGCCTTAAACATTAACTAAAACAGTGTCGTCAGTATGGAATCATTTCCCATTCACAACTATGTTACTCCCTTTACTTTTCTTTGAAATACAATAAGCCAGTTTTTAGTCTCAYGTTCATCCTTTGGAGAAAATACTATCTATGTGGTGCATTAAATTCTTTCTATTTAAATGCTCCATAGAAAAGGGTTACGAATGTAATTATCTTCCCAGTATTTTTAACATTCTTGTCTTATTCATATGACAGATGGCAGAAGCAGGAAGACAATCCCAGTGCCACGACATTCTAAGAGTTTATCATAAGAGTTAAGATTATTTGTTCTCAAAATAGAGTTAAAACATCTGAACATTACAGTAAATCAAATATTCATTTACTTGCTCCAAATTAATAAATGGAAAATGTCTTTGAAAGCATAATTAATTCCATAACATTAAAACAACATGTTGACAATCTCAGCTTCAATACCATACAAATAGGCTAAAATAYGAAAAATAAATTGGAGAGAAGAAATAATCCCTATTTTAAAATATCAAATATGCTTTATTATACAGTATTTGCAGCTACAAACTGTTACAATGACAATGGATCACCAAATAATTCAGTGTTTACAATCTGCATTTTTTTCATGGCTATATGTAAACAAAAACATTTCAGTTGCTTTTGAGCAAGCCTCAACAGCATAATGACTATTTTTATACCACTTTATTAGTGCAAGGTAGCTTAAGTCAGCCGATGGCAAATGTGCTCTCCGTAAGGTAATGCCAGAGTGGGAAAGAGCCACTACAGCATCATCTGCAAACCCAGCTTCCTCCTGTCAACAGGAAACAGTGGGTACTGACCAAATATCTCAGTACCTCGGTGTTTTGTCATGGGGACAGGGAGAACGGTTAACTTACAGCAGACCCCTCACCGACCTGACTGATCAGCCAATTTAAAGGAGCTAAAGAAACAGCCCTATTAACTTCCGTGGAAGTGGCTTCAGAGTCACACACTACAGCTACAGAGTAACACTCCCAAACTGTGAAATGACCTAGTGAGCAAAATCTAAAATTCCTTTGAACAAAAGGATGAATGTTTTGAAAAAGTTACGACAAATTCATTTTTACTTTATTAACTCCAGTAACAACTGGAAAATAAATGAAARTGCAAGCTTCACATCCTGAAGAGAGTTAGAAGTACAAACTGATACAATAACCACAAATCAAATATTTTATATTTAGCAAACCATATTATGTGTGGTGATTAAAGCAGCTATTCACTGGAAATATTCCCCTAAAGCTTTAAAAATTAGTGGCCAAGAATAGCTAAATTAAACAGCTTAGATTAAAAGGTATCACCAACAAAGGCATGTTTACTTGGCTAATGCAGGGAAAAGGGCATTAAAGAAGAGACGTAGGTTGTATTTATCTGGCTGAAAATAATCAACTGGAGCATATCCTAAAAATAAATCCGTAAATAAAACAGATCATTCAAGGCATGGTGAGTCAGTTCTTCATGGCAAAAGAATGTCATGCATTTTTTAATTCTATTTTATACACATCCAATATACTTACGTCCTGTTTTTCTTTTTTTCCCTCTCATAAACTCTGTGAAACGGGATACAAAATGTTGCCAAATCACAACAAGGTTATCTGAGGTGGTTGGTGGAGGGTGTTTTATTTTTAGATAATGGTGAAAAGTACAAGCATGATGGTACAAACAGAAGCATATGCTGAATAAGACCTATAACTGTGTACATGTTCCTGAGAAAAACAATGTGCAGCAGAATCACCATCACCTCAGGATTATTGCTGTTTAATATATTTTTCAAAGAAGAGTCTGATTTTCAATGGGTAAGATATTTCACAATCCAGTTCCAATTTAAAAATAAACATTTCTTTCAGTATTTATTAATAAATACAGTACACAGCATCATTATGTATAAAAGTGACAGGATGTTACCTTTCTCCATTTCCTCAAAGACAAAAGAACTGATCGTGCAATTTCTATGTAAATATACTGTGGCTGCGATCAAAGGAGATTTTCTTTATCAAAACAGATTTTCAGATTGGGCCTTGATAAATTGATAAATTTAATTACTGTGATTTTATATTTATTGATTTATCTTACGATGAAGGATTTTTTTCTGCAGATAAAGTATTCTGATGTGCTGCAAAATGAATGCTCATGCAATGTAATTATTTATATCACATTAGGATAAAGCATCCTGAATCAAAGCTGTATCATTTTTAGTCTCTTTGCACAATAGAGCCAAGGCAGCAGAGACTTTCTGTACCTGTAACTTGATTGATGCTAAAATCAGTGGTACCACTGTTTCAAAAATTCTGAATTCTTGGAAATACAACAATTTCTCCCACACTAAAAATTTCAATAGGAAAGGTACCTTTAGAGCTCAAAGTTTTCCAGGCAGAAATTCGCTTTATCAAGCAGCAATTGCTAAGCAATTTCTTGCAATTTGCAGTTTTCTGATGATATTGTTGCAAATCTTCTTTCCCTTTGTGTGTTTTCTTCCCAGAGGCTGACACTTCCATTCTAAACAAAAACTTAACCTTTAGTTTTTTCTGAAGGATATATATATATACAACTTAAATCCATACACAGGAGGGGGAGGGGAAAGGGGGGGGAGAAGGGAGGAGATGGACTAAGAGTAGAGGGAAAAGCTTTAGTATCTCATTAACCATTCAACTTAGCTGACACTATTTTAGTATTTATTAATGTAAACAGAGTTATTGCATTCGTTTGTTTGCAATTATTTATCTGGAACATTAATTAATTTATTTACAAAAAAAACAAAGGAAAAAAATCTTCAGGTTTTATATGTTATTTTAGGAAACTTTGATTTTGTTTAAATGGTTATAAATTACATAACATCCTTAGATGGTAAATAAATATTTACCTCTTACCTTAATCAGTTGTTTAGGTAGAGGAAATAATGCAGTCCTCTATGGATGTGCCCAGTATCCTTCCTATCTGAGCTTCCCTTACTTCAGTGTCACAAAGGAGAGCTGCACTCCTCTAGCTGTTACTGCTCTCCCCAGAAAAGATGAATAGTTGGGCTTGTGTGCTGCCTTAATGCCACTGTCACTCAAATGCAGAAAGGCAGCCGAGCCACTTAAAGCCAGTTGTACACTTGGGGACCATTTCTCTACACTACCTTCTGATTCACATAGGCAGACCAATAAATTTCTATATGACAGTATTTCTCTTGATGGACTGCCACTTTGARGGAGCCAGGAGCCAACAGCAGCAGCCAACACTGACCAGGACCTAACCACAGTGCTTCCAAGAGACTGGCAGAACACTGGAACAGGTTGCACAGGGAGGTTGTGGAGTCTCCTTCTCTGGAGATACTCAAAGCCTGCCTAGATGCAACCCTGTCTAACCTGCTCTAGGTGACCCTGCTTGAGCAAAGGGGTTGGACTAGATGATCTCCAGAGGTCCCTTCCAACCTCAACCATTCTGCGATTCTGCGATGCTCTAAGGGGTCCCAAAGCCAAGGAAAGGAGCCTAACTCCAGTGCTCTAGCACTTCTGTGCTGCTCCAAGGTCATGCAGGACTCATAATCTCACAAAGCTACCTGCAGCATGAGATGCCCAGGAGATCCCCACTACCAAGGACTGAACTGAGCCACATGCTGCCACATTGGACAACTAGTTACATGCTACACACCGGGAAGCTCCTCTAATCACAAAAAATAACTGCAGTCAGACAGCACAGGACACACAAGTGGCCCCTATGTCATTCCCCTCCTTTTCCTCTAGCTACCTTCTCACCCACAATCTGAATCTAAAAAGGGATAAACATAGTGTTATCTCCAAAGACAAAAGGTATGAAAGAAAAAAAAAATTCAAAAAAAAAAAAAAGAAATTGGTATTATTCAGAGTGTACATGTGAGTTCAAATAAATCAACTTTTCAATTGTAAAGTTATTACTTCTAAAATAAAGCAGGCAAAGTACAATGTGTGACTTCCCTGTGTGTATCTGCACTGGGAGTTTCCATTTTAAGGAAAAATAGCCAAGGAATATGTTTCCATTGCCGTAAATTTATCTTTATCTTATTTATCTTTGTAGAAGATCATAGAATTCGAAGTTTTTTAATCAATCAGTCTCCATAACGTACTTTTTCTTAATGATTATGCAATTTTACAAACTTCATGTATTTGAAATTTCCTGCATACATGTGAACTATAGCTTGACTGTTTTGCTTGGTGCAAAATGCCACACAAAAAAATGCATACCTATTTATAACAACTGCAGACATCTCACATTTATCAGTTTAGGCTATGATGGAGTTTTAAGTACTTTAATTCCAACCCTAGACATAGCCTATCAATCAGCAGTGAATTCTGTTCATAACAGCAGAGAAGCATGGGCCTTGAAAACATATTTTTAGGCAGCCAAAGTAAAGGGGAGATCTTCCATTCAAWTATATCTCAGGTCCCTTTTTATTGAGAATGGAAAATAACCTGAACTTGTATTTCAACAGCAGTTTTTGATATTAGGTCCTTTTAGTCCTCCAACATGACACAGCACTTTAGTGATGGCTGTATTCCCATCACAAGCCAGTGCCAAAGTGAGATGAATTTCAATTTCATGGCTAAGTTTCTAGAACTTCAACATATGCAACAGAGAACTTTCTTCCAGCTTAACATATTTCACAGTTCTCTTATCTTATACCCTTGCAAGGTGCCATTCTAAGAATAAATATTAATTTTAAGTTGGTACTTTACTGTGCTAAAAAGAAATATATTTTCACCACAGAAGATTCACTCCAGACTTCCAGATGATTCCTGACACAGAAGTTTAAGTTGCAAGAGGAAAACAAGAATTTTAGCTATTTTATGGAAATAATTGATAATATTAAAAGATAATGCTTTGAACTACTTCTACATTCTGTCTTAGAATAAAAATAATATACTCTAGCATTCATCCCTTTGAAAACTGAAGGTTTAATTCTGATCGGTGCATGGCACGCTCAGAAAGGCACCAACTGTCCATGGCGGAAAACACCTATATTGTTCCTGCTATGTGCAAGAAGACAAACAATTATATGCCCACGAGCACTGGAATATAGTACCGTGTAGTGTGTCTCCAAATAGCTAATGCTAGAAAGTGGTGTTGGAATAATTTAAGTTCAAGTTTTCTTGATGTAAATCTGCAAAGAAACTGCATGCTCATTTAAAAGTCAACCCCCAAATTCTTGATCTTGATCAGCTCAAACACTAGCTCTCATGACGTACTGGGAGTATACTACTCCCATATTACTACATACTTCTCAGTGCGCCAGTTCAAAGCTGCCTTATCTCAGAGGTTCATKAATCCAAAGATGGTGCAAATGGGAATGCTGACATGGGAGCTGAGAGGCATGTGGGAAAACCGAAAAGATAGTAAACAAGAATGCATACTACCCAGAAAGACCCCCCCACACACACTTTCTTACAGCTAAGCAGTGGCTGAGAYAGACATGGAATACCTCTGTTCCAACAAAAACCGAAAGGGTTTGCTGGATATTCCCCCAGATCCGCATCTGAAGATGAGGAGCAAAAATAAAGACGAGCTTTGCCAAAGACGGATATACGGACGCACAGATTTGACAGCACTACGCAGGAGGCTATGGAGAGGCAGAACTCCTGCAGAAACCTTCAGGATTTTCTTACATACAGCAGAAAGCTGTGGCTTCTTTGCCATGACTTAGAGAACTTCATGAGAGATTTTACTCTTCAAATGAAGTAATTTTTCCAGAAATGGTTCAGAAGATGTGCAGGGGTTGAGATTACACTGTATCTGTTTCTTTACTTCAAATTTTAAATCTGTAGCAATTCTCTTCCCCAGTAAATGTATACATGAACCAAATATTTGGTATGGAGTTGATCACTGTGTTAAAATCCTGTAATCACCAGTTAGTTTACCAGAAACTTAGGCTGCAGAATGGTAAAGTTCAAGGTGTCATTGAGATTTTCCAAACAAATAATATTGTATGCCATATATCCAACATAATTTATAAAAGGGATTAACATCATTATTCCTAAGCAATGTGCTTATGTATTTTTCYTCTAAGCATCACATGCGTTGAGAAAAGAAAATGTATTTGTAATGAATTCCGTATTTACAAGACTGAGGACTGTAAAAAATTCATTATATGCAATGCTGAGAAAAAGGGGTCATAGGTGTGGGCAACATCAAGAAAAGCATTGTGTACAGAAAGGATTTMATTTCCTGTTCAGTGCCAAAGACGAAGCCAGGTTAAACCAATGATGTCTGCAAAAAACTTTAGGCCAAAAGAGACTGCAGTTTTCCCTGAGGCTGTAGTATATAAGAAATGAATACTGAAAAACACGGCAAGGTTACAGGATCTAGTCCTGCGTGAGTGTGTAGGGAAACTGCTGACACGTTGAGGAATATTACAATGAGTTGCTTCAGGGGAAAAGCAGCTCTATTTTTTTTTTCCAGCAGAAGCAGTTTTTAATAGTTAATATTTAATGTAGTATTTTATGATATCCCTTTTTGTCAGCTGAAAGAAAGGATTTGTTAAAGGAAAGGAAAATTTCATTCTCTTTCTGTAAAATTAAAGCAGGAATAGAAAAAGATTTGAAGAAAAAATTAATCACCTATTTATTTACCTGCACTGTATAGTGCTCTCAAAGGTTTTACTGTTGTATTAATTTCATTTCCATTAATATCTCTTTTTGAAGTCCTTTTGAACACATTCATTTGTTTATTTATAGGCAAAAATTGACATATGAATAGATGAGGAATCAAAAGCATCCTGTACTCTTTAATATTGATTGAAAWTTTTTGTTCTGCTTTGCCAAGAGGTAGGAAAAAAAGCAGGCGAATCTTTATTTCACTTGAAAGCAGTTAAGAGTTGAGCAGTGCCAGCCACTCTGGGCACTTCTTGGGAAATATCTGAAAACTGACCACAGCTCCAGGATCGGACAAAAGCTTTTAYAGAGAGAACTGCTATTTTCTACAATCTCTCCTCAGAAAGGTCATCCTCCCCGATGCATTAACCGTCTACAGGCCGTGCCTGTCCGTGCCCAGCGCAGGCACACGCTGCAGATGCGGCGCAAGGCGCAGCGGCAGGAGCGCGGCGCGAGGCAGCTCGGCCCCGGAGTTCTTCCGGCCCGCTTCGCCCGGGCCCCTTCACGGGGCGGCGCGTGGTGGTAACTGATTTCAGGCCGTAAACACCGGGATCAGGAGGAGAAAAACGTCTGCGTTCGTAGGCTTACGTCGCAGCACCTGCGGGCAGCGCAGGCGACCGGAGCACATTCTGACACCTTCGACAATTATCCGGAGGCAGCGGGAGCAAGTGCGGCCGGAGGGAGTTTCAGAGCTCTCCTTGGCCCTGCCGGAGGAAGCCCGAGCGTGACGAGCCCYCCCGGGGCTAGCGATGCATTGGGACGGGCTCTCCCGGGACGATGATTCGGCAGCCGAACTGAAGTGAGAGAAGGGGTCTACCTCCCGTCAGATTACGGTGACGAGAGACGGCAGGGACTGCGGTGGGGCAGAAAAGACTTAGATGTCAGTTAAATGCTAATGTTAATTGAAACATTCCTGATTGCTCTTAGCACTTGCCTGGAATATATTCTGCCCTGCTGGCTAAACTGACAGGGGGATTTGAGTGTTCAGTGCTAAGAAATATTCCTCAGCAGAGATATATAGTCTATTTACTGTTGAAAGAATRGTTCTGTGGCTGCTAAGAAGCTTCCTCGTCAACACTTTAGGGGTTTAATTCTTACAGGATTTAYTACAGACACAGAATAACCTTTACTTTTCCAAAATCATAGGAGAAAATTGGACTAATCAGAAGGAAAAAAAAAACAGGATATGCAACCCTTAAGAAATCCTTGGCTGTTACCCAGAATGTTTTTTTTTTTTTTAGGTAACTTTAGAACAGCAAATTTGAGTATATCATATATCATTGTTGACTATGTCAACAGTCCTTAATATACTTTTTGAACAACTTTTCAGTAGTATTAGGTAGCTCAGAATATTATATTGGCTAGATATTCCTTCAAAATTGAAGAGATCCATCCTACCATTGGGCCTGACATTAGCAAATATTTCACTACAACCACATGTCAGAGGGATGCCTTGAGTAAAGCATATATACTAAGAAGACTGTACTGAGCTGATACATTTTATTTGGGAGAATGGTATGGTTTTATACTAAATATGGGGCAGAAACACACCTAGAAGTGCCATCRGTGCAGCAGCAGTTCACGAAGAATTAGCTAATATAGTGGACTGTTTAACTTCGTAAATCAAGAACTCATATTCATAGACACAGGATGAATATACAGAAGTCTTATATGTTTACATGCAAATAGATGCTGTTTTATATATTTGTATATCATCATGGTTTTACAGCAAAAAAAAAGACCTATTTAAGAAGTCTGAAAATTCCAGCAGATGAGAATGATGTCTGATGAGACTAATTATGGTGCTTTGTCTATAATTAGTTTCAAATATTGATAGATCAATATGCTACTTTAGTGTTATTAAAATGTGAGACTGGCCCTAAACAGTGTGTGAAATCACTACATTTATTTGTGTCAACAGTAGTAAACAAAAAGATGGTATCATGAACATTGGGGAGGAGAAATAAGAAGTCGAGGAAGCAAATGAATACAAGTAGATTATCTGACTGGCTTCTGTAAATACACAGACTTGCTAACAACTTTGAAAGAGGAAATGCAACTAGAATTTGCTAGTTTTTCCCTTCTCCTGGTCTAAGTCATTATTTTTACAGGTATTACAAGTAAAACCTCACCTATCAGTAAGGGTACTTTATAATTCCCAGGAAGCTGTAAACAAAAACAAAACAGAACTGTATGCAGTTTGCTTCCACACAATAAGAGGTATTCATTTTTAAACAGGGCCTGAATTTATCATATAGTGAGGATATAACCCCACATCATTATCCTTTGACACCTTTTATGGGCCATATGTATACTGTGCTCACAAGTATTAACATCAACAGCAGAAGGTTCCAGAGTAACTCRTAACTATCACAGCTTCATTTCAGGTGATGATCACTAGTTTGGAAAGTGCTGAATTTTGGAAGAGGACCTTCTATTGCTTTGGCTTAGGTCCAAAATAGCCTAGTATTTGCCAAAATATTCTCAGAAGCTCTCTCTATATCTGTAATTTATAAGCAAAGAATTATGAAACAGATTGTCCATCCTTATAAAAAMCACTCAGAATCACAGAATGGTTGAGGTTAGAAGGGACCTCTGGAGATCATCTAGTTCAACCCCTCTGCTCAAGCAGGGTCACCTAGAGCATGTCAGACAGGGTTGCATGCAGGCAGGTTTTGAGTATCTCCAGAGAAAGAGACTCTGCTACCTGGAGTTTTCAAAATGCAACAGGACYAAATTTGGCCAGGACTTTTAAATCTGTATTTTTTCTCCATACTCATAGTTCATTCAATAGCTAGATAAAGACAGACAAAAGGTGCTGAGCTCTGACATTAATCCAGCTAATTTGGTACAATGCAACTGAATTAAGACCTTAACCAGCAAACCTCATAGGGACAGTGGTTTATCTATGAACATCTAAATAGTCAATCAAATCAAAATAAAGTGAGTAGAACACTTACTCAGTACAATAGTGGGCTCCTTTTCTAGCTGGATGTTATATCTTTGAGCCATCCTTCAGCAGCAGTGACTGGTATCGAGAAGGGGCAGCAATCTGCAGCTCTCGGGCAAAACAAAACTGCCCACCAGTGAGTGTGCTGGAGAAGGGGCAGCTCTCTGCCCTTAAYAAATGACGCTAACTGAACGATGACAAAACATTTCCATGGCCCCCTTTTTAACCTGCTTGTTCTTACAAAYTATTTATTACTAACACTTGAAATAATTTTTCTAAGGTTTGGTTTCCTTTATTCAAAGTATTGTCAGAAGTAAACAGCACAGAATAAGAAAATGCTATAATAAATCCTCTACAAAATGAGTCTCTAACTGCTACAAAGCAGTAATTTCTGCTGTTTCTTACTCACTGAAGAACAGGAACAAAATTTGAATGATTTTGGATGCCCTGTTAAGTGTTGACAAACACAGTACTTTAAATGGTTAAACGAAACACAAAGTAACAAAAGCAAAAAGGGGCACAACTGAGCTATTAATTGAATAGCTGAAATCGGAAGCTTTTAAAAATTGATTTGACCATGAGAGGTGTTCTATCCATAATACAGTCATAGAAGATGGAGCTTGAGAAGACGAAGAAATGCACAATATGCTTAAGAAAGCAAGCAAAACAGGTTTCATATCTCATTTCAAATAAAATTGATTATGAACCAGTAGACAAGAAGYGTGATGATTTCATATTTCAGCTGAACATAATTCATGCAAAATATGTTTTCTGCACAAAGATTTAGAAGTCTCATTTAGAAGGGATATACACATTGCTTGGAGAAAGTACACATGAGCCAGTATGAATACATTTTTCACTTGGATCCCTGATGAAGCATTAACGGAAGAACTCTTAAACGATCTTCCAAATTTTGGAGAGAACAATATAGACTGTATACAAACTAGCATTTATAGACTACTATATTACGTAGCACTAACTAAAATCATCTTGAAAATTATTGTCTCATTATATTTCATGCCTATTGCTTAGCAAAATAATGATAAACATCTCAAGAACAATAGAAATAGGAGGTAAAAATGGTAAAAAATCATTTTCAAATAGACTTTATAGCTGTGTTTATCTGGATACACATACAAAGTGAACAAGGTTATGAAGCAGATAAAAGTAGTAGATATTTCTGAATTTTAATACAGTTTTTCATATGTTGTCATAAAATTTTACAAAATTGATCACAAATAATTTATATTTTCTTGGATCTGAACAGCCTGAAGGTTGAACAGAGGTGGAGATAATACAAATTTGGATATACAATCAACTACAGTATTTTGCAGTTGCACAAGCATCAAGGTTTGACTCTCTGATATCCCAATTSTTGCTGTCAATAACAGAAGGACGAAATGCCCAGCATTTTGCAAGATCAGGCTCAGGTAAATATCAAACAYTGACAAATTATCATATGAAACTATTTTAGGAAGGAACTAAGGAGAGAGAAATAAAATTTTTAAAAGCCTTTATTATTTACTGAGGAAATAGTAGCCTTTTGGTGCAACTTTGGAGTAGCAGCATTTTACATTTAATCTGATCGTTAGTTTAGGAAATTCAAATAGTAAGTGACATGGGTGTTTGCTGCTTCATACAAAGAAAACCTCCTAATTTACCATAACTACTGAATCTATTAACAGATAATAAGTTAAAATTTCTGTTCAGAGTCTTGTATTGGTCTCACATAGTAGCTTTCTCTATTTCCAGGGCTGCCAGTTTAACCTTTATTAAACCTTTATTTACTACACAACAGACACAGCAATCAAAAACTATTTGCATGTGCCACGGACATTAAGACAAAGTTTGAAATGTTTACAAATATCCCAAGCACTAGCTGATCAATACTTCTAATTTAGGGAGCAGTGGACTCGGCATCCAGCAGGCTGAACGCTCCCAGCCACCCACCCAATGTGAAATGTTTATTTTACAGAGATTTAGTGTTTGTTGTGAATGCGCCCGACAGCAATGGAAACACAGAGTAGGGGAAGCACAAGCAGCGTACGAGAGCAATACCTTTAATCTTCCACTGGAACAACTACATCTAATGACAGTGTTTTTGTCCTAAATGCTTGGCCTAATTGGAGAGACTAATAGGGTAGTTAGTTAGCAAAACTGATGGTTGTGATGACTTCTTTGGCAGCAATTTTTCAGAGAAAATGAGCTGAAATCACACAAAATGGGGTACCAAACAATTAGTAACTAGMTGTTTACCATTAACAGAGACAGCTTTCCTCAGTAATTAGAGCACAAAATATCAGCAACTAAGAAAAAACCTTTAATAGCCGTGTTCTATTTATTGATTTTCAGTAGTAGCATACTGATCCTCAGACATTACCAACAGTACGGATAAAATGGTAGTGTAAGAGAGAAGAGCTTCTCATCAGTTTATTAATGCCTATCTCGTAAATGCATGCGCACACAATTATTTTGAAACCGAAGTATGAGACCACTGTCCCGTACAAGGCTTCCACCCCTGCAGAATGCCCTCTGGAGCACAGAGCAAAGCGTGTCGTGTCGAGTATTTGCAGTCACCAAGGCTTTCTGCTTTTTCCATAACTGGACACCTGATAGTATTTTCCTCAAAACAATCTTAAAATATCAAAACAGAGCTGTTCATTACAGAAAGAACTTTATCAGCATGGGTCTTAATGCTGTCAGATATGTACATGAGACCGTCTCATGGAGATCCTATCATCATAATATTACTTAGAAAGAAATAGAAAAGATGTAATTTAGTAGCTCATCTACTTCTGCAGTCCAGCCTGTCAAAATATTGCAGATTCTTATACCATTCGGAAGACCCACTTGAGAGGCAGAGGTTGCATCTTAATCTGTCTTTATTAAATGAGAGAAAGCRCATATATTTCTCAGTGATAATGAAGAAGAGTAACCATTTCTCATKTTTCTCTTTGGGCAGACCACATATAATGAATTTTATTTCAAAAATGAGACTGGAGCTAGACTGTACTAGTAAAGGATGGAACACAGAATAAAATTATATGTATTTTTATATTGCTTATGGATGCAGCATAGCTGGAGACTGTTCATCTTTGATGCAGTTTAACAAACTCTAGATTCAGAAGCTGYGCATTTCGACAGCTGAAAATACAGAATAATTTGCTTTTTATGATCCAAGAAGGCTGAATAACTAWGAGCAGATATTAGAACTGTGTTACCTGTCTAAAATCTGGGTATTTCTGTGTCCCTTCTTTATCAGGTAATAAAAAGGGATTTGACATAGCATTTTAACTAGGTGGCGTGTTATCACTAGTGTCATCATCCCCATCAACTTACATAAGAGTGTCTTCAGCTGTGTCTCTGTCTATTAAGTTTTATTGTTTCATAGTTAACATCCTATTAAACATAAATGAAAGAGGTCACCCACTAATGAAAATACATCTATGAATGAAGATGGGATGGACTCAAAAATTTTATCAGCATTTTAAAGGACATCATACATTTCTTATATGGAAAATTAGACATGGAAAGTTTGATGGTGTAAGTACGCAGGAAGATATTTTACTGTTAAACTCAGTAATTTTTCTCAGTTCAGCATAATGCATAATAACACTTCTAGGAGCAAAGAATAGAAGCTCTTTCTTAGTTCTAATGAAAAAAAATAAGACTATACCAGAGTAGCATTTAGTTTTTGAGCCCACACCTAAAAAAAGATGAGAAAACAGAATGAGTTCAAAGATCACTATAAAATGATCCAAAGATTGTAAAGCAACTATATCTTAAGGAATTCAGATTACCTGACTTAACCGAATTGGAAGTTAAGAAATAATCACCTCTCTCTGTGAAGACACATATACATCGAAAAGAGATCTGATTAACRAAAATGATTAAGACTGGCTAACATGGACCAAGTATGATGCAATTCCTAAAAACTCAGTCTAGACAAATCYGGAAAAGAAGATGATGTTTCCTTACAGAGTAGTTAAACATTTGTGGTGATCTTTATTGCTTGGTTCTATTCAAAACAATAACCATACTTGAAACAATGTTCCAACCTCTGGGGAAAGAATGACCTCTGACTGAAGGAGATCAGTCTAGGAGATAACGTGAACATTTTTGGACTATAAAAAAGGTTATCATTGTTCTAGTCTCCCAGGTTGTTTGCAAGCTTACCTTCATGGTCATTAAAAGCTAGAAATGCAGCTTAATGAATATGGCACACAGTTCTGTACCAATTCTGTTGGATTCTCCCCCAAATTCCAGAGGTACTAACAATACTTGTAGTATATAACACCTAAATACTAACAAATGAATTGAAGATAACTCAATTTTTCAAGTTTAGGCCACTTGTCTGCATTTGTTTACATTGTCTTTCAGCAAAGACACCTCTGTCAAAACTCCATACAAATTCATATTTTATCAGATCATCAACATTTAGCCCTATGTTAAATGACCAAGTTATTAAAACACCTGAATAATTGAAGGGATTCTTAATGGAATAATTACAATAATGTTCTTTAATATATCCCTATTTTTATAGCTTTAGGCAGTATCAACTGGTTCAAAATAATAAACCATCTCATACATCAAATGGCTTTCCAGCATCCACAGTTCAGTTCTGGAAACTGTTGGTTATGAAGGTAGTCATAAACATTGCAAATAATAATGAGATTTTTGACCTTCCAGCGTCATGTGGATTGATGTGTGGCTGACATGGGCAGACCAGACTTTACTGCTAAACATTAAAGCTTTGTCATCATCCCCATCTTGTAATTGGATGYGGTAACTGTAAAGGACACTAAAATAGAAGAGTAAAACCAGGGAACAGGGAGTAGAAGAAATTACTATTCTTTTTCAAAAATATACATATTTGTAGTTGCTGTAAAACAGAAATGATTGTGATGTTTTAAATATTTCATATCAAATGAAGTTGCATACCACATGCTGGCAAGGACACAGATGTATTACAAAGCCCTTGCTTTTTCAGTAAGCTTATTCTCCAATACCTAGCATTTTAGATTTTAAAAGTCAGGTCTAATCAATCAGAACTCCGCATTCATACCATTTGTTTGACATTTTTGCACATTTTGCTTCTGATATTCTGATTTTTTCTTTCTTTTGCATTCTCTCATTCATTTTTCACTCATTTATGGGAGTTCCTACTTCTCAGTAATTGGAGTCCACTGACTATACCAAAGTGTAAGAATCAGAATATGTCAATATCAGTCACTTTCTGTTACATAATATTCAATGATGAAGCAAAATAATTATACTTAATCTCTTGTAATGATAACTAAGCAAATTTTAACTATGGACTTTAARGAGCTGTATAGAGTTGATTAAGCACCTTTCATTACYCCATATTACTGCTGGGAAAACTGARAAACTAAATTAAATGACTTGCTCAGAAATACTGGCAGATCTGAGGGGCAYGAGCAAACAAAGAAAAATATTATGTATTGAYAATAGARAGATATATTCATGAGACTATGCAGGCACTGTAAGGTATAAAMTTAAAGTATCCACTGCTCCATAGCAATACTGAGTGCGTGTGTTCACACCAGGTACTACCAGCAGACTCATCGAACACACTGACACCAATAGAGTACGCTGATACTGCTAAATATCGTAATGCAATGAAACGATATATCAACACTACTATATATTAAATAATAACACAATAATTATTTCAGTAGACTTAAAGGAGCTCCCAGTTGTGGTCCTATAGTAAAGGAGGGAGACAGAAACTGGGAAAGGAGTAACGAGACTCAGAGAAGGAGAAGTTAGGAAATGATGCTACAACCTGGATTCTCTGTATTAGATCTTTATCTGTTAGACTCCAGTCACTCTTATCAAATTGCTAGTCAATAATGTCAGATCTCTCACGATAAGATATGTCTTCCAAACTTTGAGCAATTCAAGATTTGATTAATCGCCATTGTATTTATATATCTTTACACTATAAACAGCTTGTATTGCTTTAAGTGTTCCTACACCCATCACTATCTCAGCTCTGAGGGTGACACTGAAGTGGAATCTAACAGAAAATTCAAAGAACAGCTGCACACCTTTGCAATTCAATATTGAAAAATTCAATTTGTGATGCAAAATAATTACTGACACTGGAAATAAGATTTAAAGATTCAGAATACATGGCACTATCACATTCCTGCTTTATTTTCCCTTTATTAAAATATTCATAAGAAGAAACACTATCAGGCCAGGTAATTAACAGGACAGTTGTCCTATGGCCCCAAAACATTTGTTCTGTTATTACTGTTAACCTAAGAATATAAGTACCAAGAGTTCAGCCAATATTTTGAGAAACTAACACTTTGCAGAAAGATGAGAAGGTGATASAGCATTCAGATGCTTCTTCTAGACCGAGTACTGTATCACACTAGTGCRGCAAAGGGAACTCTAGTGTTCTGATAATTTAGAATAGTTATGTTCCATGACATTTCCTATAAGGACTGGCATAGTAGGGTCTGTATCATGAATACAAATTGTAATTTAGACACACACACTCATGATTTTGGACACTTCATTACTTAATAGGTACATAATGATTCCAGAAAGCAAAATTCTRTGATGTACAAATTTTTACTACAAGGATGGAAAATATGGTAACTTATTTCATCTTCATGTGATATCATATTAATTTTCACCTTACTGTATACCTCTCTGCTAATTCAAAAAAGCYAAATTAACCCAAGAAGTGGAAGCACTTGCATTACTGAATAATCTCCAACCTTGCTAAGCACCTGTCAAATACACGTTCTCATTTCTATGTTAAGTGGTATATTAAAATATGAGTATACATAGATCTTTACACTATGAAACATTTCTACTTTCCAGACAAACTTCAGACAAAAAAAWTCTTATTATATTAATCAACTCTTCCTTAAAGGATCATAGCAGAAGATTTTCAGAAGGCATTTCAATGTAAAGGCCATAAAACTAAAAAATTAGGTTCTCTTAAGCTATCTGTAGCCACTTATAAACTGCACCACTTTTCAGTAATAATAATTGAAGCTTTTATGTTAAAAAGAAATTTTCCACCTAAATAAGATCAAAGATCTCATTCACAAATTGCTGGGTCAGAGGACAGTAAAAGACACGGGAGCCATCTGACTTTGGGCATCCACTTCCACAGCTAAATTGGGTGGGCAAACCCTCCTGACTCCATGCATACGCACGCAGGACAAGATCCATCAGAGGGTGGTGGAGAATACCTTTGGGTTCTGCTTCAGACTTCCCTCTTGCACCTACATATTCTCATTAGTGGCCCAAAGCTGGGCGGTGTKAATACATTTTGCTGTCTCTCTTCAATTTCCATCAAGACTTAGCACTCATAGGCACTGCAGGAAGTGAAACAAAAAGCCATAAAAGTGGAAGTTACATCACTAGCAACGCAATGGACGCATTAAAAAGCCGTTATCTACCAACAGTTGAGGTACACCAGGTACAGAAATGTCCTCTAATACGGGGGCTCAGGAGTGGAAGGGGTCAGCAGAATGGGACAACTCGGACAGGGACCACTCCAGCAGAAGCCATAATGCTCCTACCTATGGGCTGCCGTCCCTTGCCACACTGTGGTAGTGCCTAACGGCTTCGGTGTGTTAGGTACTATGGCAACAACACATTTTAAGACACATTCCTTTTTCCTCRGAACGACAGTGCAGGTAGGCATGAYAAAGGCCAGGAGGAAGGATGCTTTCCTCGTCTCTGTTTGATAGATGGGACTGGAAGCCGAAGGAGAGCGCGTGGTTTGCCCGAGGCGGTGCCAGGCGAGCCAGGAATTTGACCGGGACAGCTCGCGTTCCAGACCAATGCCTTCGCGCATTAACAGCTGCTTCCTKATGCCTTTTTTGTCACAATCTACTAAGTAAACGAGCATCGTTTTGTCCCAGGCTTAATAGGATCACAGTCTTAGAGATATACAAGAACCAGTATCTTTAAAAATCAGACTATAAATTTAAACTGCATTGATTTTAATTTCTTTCCTTGGCTAATATGTTCTTTAGACCATTTCCAGTAATTCGATTCAAGCTTTAGAAGGAAATCCTTTGAGAGCACATGAAACAATATTTCAGTTAAACCACTAATGTGCTTTTTCATCAATCAAATATGAAAGACTGGAAAAGAAAAGAAACATGAACTATGAGAAATGCTTCTGAAGGCAGTTCAAAAGATGCATATCTATGCAGTTCTGCAAATAGACAAGAGATTCAGTTTTCTGTCACAACAGTGAGTGATTAGCTTTTATGCATCATGCATCTATTTCCTGAAGTGTGAGAGATAAAAACAATTGTAAATATGGATAAACCAGAAGTAAAGTCTTAGATAAGACAGTTTGTATGACAAGATTTTTTTTTACCATTTTTGCAAGTTATTGCAAGGCAAGAATCACACAAGCAAACAATAATGGACAAACTTCAAAGAGTCCAGAGAATTATTCCTATCTTACTTTCTGAACCTACACAGTGCAATGAGTTACACGTGGCTGGGCCTTGAGACACAGAAAGCGCGTGCTGAGAAGAAGTTAATCTATGAGCCAAACACTCAGCAGAACCGGAGGAGGGGGGAAACAAAACTCCCTAAGCAAACGCCAGTTCAGTGATTTTTAACATTATGTTAAAAAAAAATCGACAAGAAATTGCCAACTAGTAGTCGTGAGGCATACTGACAATAAGCTGCTTTCTGTTTTAAGAATAATATTGTTTCTCTGACTCTTGGGAAATGCACAGTATACTCTTACTTCTGGGATAASCACAAAATGATATCCTCCTCTGAAGAAAGTAATGATGGAAGAAGCAAGGCAAATGAGGCTGCAAAAATAGAGAAGTTACACAGTCGCCTAGGCTCCCACTGATTTTCATAAGCAAGTCCTCAAAACTTGATCCCATTTACTGAAAGTAAATCATCCGCACCACTTGCTATACAGAAAGACAAATCATTACCACTGCTGAAGGAGTCAGGGTCCTTTGAAAAGAACATAATAAATGCAGGTTCTGCATATATATATATCACAAATGATGAGCAAATTTATACTGGAAACAAGAAATGTGAGAGAAAACAACCTGATAATAAAACCCCAGAAGTATGAGGAAAAAATAATAATCTTCTACCTTCTAATTTTATCTCAGCCAAAAGAAGCCTCGTGGCAAAAAATGTCAATTCCAAAGCTGTAGCTTTGTCACTCTAACACTTCTCATAAGAGCTAAAAATGAATTTTGAGGCTAGCTCATGCTACAGACTAGGGCAGTTGATAAAATACTGGATGAAGAGAAATTCTGCTACAACAATCAGTTGCCCATAATATTTATCAAAACTTATGGACACTTTGGAGAGCATTACTAYCCATGAATAAAAGTTCCTACTGCTTAGGTAGCTCAAAGATAGGAAAATAGCTGCTATCAGAAAGATTATTTACTGGTTTGTTTGTGGTTTTTTTCTCTTTCTAAACAGCGAATGCATTAAGTACCGTACGCTCTTCCAGGCAAAAAGTAAGAAAAGAACAGTTGCTGGTGTGGGAGGAAATTGYCATATATTTCCAGATCCTCAATAACCTTCATTGCTTATGCTAGTGCCTTGCTTACAAAAATGGCTATTTCCTGGTGTACTTCAGTACTCAAAGCTAGGCAAACACACCCGTTTCAGTTCTTAGCCACCTACGTGGTTGCAAGGTAGTCTACAAGGGTACCCCGATGGTAAATTACCAGCCCTTCTAGCATATCTTCACCAAAAACTCTTGCTGCATTCCTGACGGATGTCGGGAGAAGGGCTGGACAGGTTTAACAGTAACACCAGTTGCTCGCGGCTGAATAGCTGGGATCTGCGTGCGCTTGAAGCAGGTGAGAGCCCCTGGTGAGCTCAATGAGACCTGCAGAATCATTGCCTCTGTCCCAAGGGTACTTCAGCCAAGGTCTGTTTTCACTGAGAAGCTCAAATAATCCTAACGTTAGGGACATTTCCTGACAAGTTTCAACTTGCTGCCTTAACTGACTTTGGCACTAAAAGGAACATTACAAATTTGGGGTTTGGGGATTTTTTTTAACTGATAAGAGAAAGTCTTCCCCCTCYCTGTTCTTCATTAAGAAGGCTGAACATTTCTTCCCTCCATAAATCCCTCTAAAATTTCATCTCAAAACAGTCACGGTTTAAGAAAGTTAAAAGTAGAAATGAAATGTCTGAAGATTAGCATTATAATTCATCATTCACAGCAGCAAGTACAGTTGATTACTGAAATATGAAAACAGAAATGGTAATGGCAAAGCTTTAGATTAAAGCATTTACACTGAAGTAATTGTATGGTCTGAGTTCCATTCTATTACGTGCTAGTTTTAATGTCTGAGACATCTAAAAATGTACATGCTGACCAGAAGTGAAGTTGAAGTCTTCCTTGGTCATAATATGAAACGCATGTTAAACTACTATTATGAAAGCATCTCTGTGAATACAAAGTTTGCTTTGCAATCGGGTCAACCAAAAAGTTATATGACACATGATTAAAAATAAAAGTTTATTCTATTGGACTCATATGGCCATCTAAAGTAGCAAGTATTAAACAAAAACCAAAGTACATCAAGGAAACTCTATAATTACATTTTAAACTAAAATCAAAATAATAAAGAATTATTACTTCCATAATGGGAAAAGATATCAGAGTCATTCTCATTATCAATTATGACACCACATGAGATTAATAATAATTACATTAGAAAGACATAATCATTAGTACTAATACTCTTGGGGGTACTGAATTCAAGTGCTATACTCCATAAGACTTCTGATTTTAAATRTTTATTTAACTTAATCACCAGTTCAGAAAAAAAGCCACCGATGAACAGTTTTAAGCTACTGCTTAAAGCCTATTGATGTCAACAACTTTGGAGATGTCTTGCGCCTTTTATGATATTATGTAAGAAGCATTTAATCCTCTTCTAGAAAATGTAAGAACATCCCAGGATAACAAATGAACCCTCTCCAAAAGTTCCCAACTTTTCAACACTTTTTATTACAGWGAATGCTTTGAAAAATGAGGTAGTTCATGCATGTACCTAAATGCTTGAGCAACTGTGGTCTCAAGGTCTTAAAGTAATTTACAAAGATAAGAAACAAGCAGGAAAACACTTTCTGGCTTTATATATAATGAATTCTGAGCACAGAAAATTTTTGAAACTTAATTAGCCCTCATTTAACTTTGTGCTGTCCGCCTACATTGGCACAAAAAAATCTCTCTCCTTTCAAGTGCCTGATAAAGGGAGAGAGATGGTCTTAAAGCTGCAGAACATTAGATTATTTATAAAACGAAGAAAGTAAAGTTCAAAGAAAAAAATCATTTGTGTAATCTCCTATTATTAAAAGCTATTCATACACTCCGCATCCGATGGCTACTGAATTCTCCCAGTTAATTTGCAGAGATTACCACAGCGAGGAGCCTCAAAACAAGGCGGCAGCCGCGCAGACGGACAGCAGTCCGCTGCTTCCGAGCAGGCCAGGGCACGGTGCAGCCAGGTGGGAACAAGCCAGCTGACAGCTCACTGCAAGTCTTCTCCTTTGTGATCTGCAAGCGGCTTTGCTGCCTTCTCAGAAGCCACCTGTAACAGTTTTTTCCACTCCCTGTAAATGGCATTGAGAATCACATCTTTGCCTCTAAGAGAGCTCTGGAAGCTAAAAAGTCTTTCAAAGTCTGTCTAAAAACTTTTTTTTCCCTGTTCTTTAAATGCATTTTTCCTGTTTTTTTCCCCTGTTCTTTAAATGGCAYAACACTGCTCTTATTCTTCTATATCACATAGACTATATCTTCTCGTGTATGTCCATATTTGCATATAAAACAATATTTATATTTTATTCAGCATATGTTGAAGAGTGAAACAGCCATTTCTGTGGCAGTAAATTCCACAAAGTTTTGATTTATTTAAACAAAAAAGAACACATTTCTTTGTTCCACCTACTGATTAAAATAACTATCTGTTCAGCAATATTTTTCCAATGATATTATCTTCTATGCCTATTTTTCTTACATTATACTAGTTCTGTTAYAAAAATAACCTGGAAAAAAATCTAAATACAAGCACTTGCTACATTTAAAAGGATTATATCTAGTGTTTTGTTTAAAAGCTACTTTGCTGCCCTCTTTTGATCAACACTTCTCAGGATGAACAGAGACCAGTGATGTTTGTGCAGGAACTGTTCAGTTGTTTATTATTCACCYGAACATTAAAAAGTCTTCAAAGTAAAATAAAACTACCAAAATTCTTCAATCTCCACTTTAACTTCTGTGTTCAGTAAAAAGGGTATAGCAGGAAACAAATGCACGAATGCACCACAATTCCTGCTGATGCCAGCAGTTTTGACAAATGTAATAGATGCAAAATATTCAACACCAAATTTTTCTATATGTGCAAACTATGTATTACCAGTTTTAACCAATTCTGAACTTCATTCGTTAAGTCTATTTGTGTTTTAATTAATATGCAGGATAAAAATATTCAAAAGTACTAAGTATACCTTCTAGATCCCCAAACCCACCAAAATGAATTGATTTCAGATCAGGTGTCATCTTTATTAGACATCTTTATTAAAAGGAAAAGAAGTCATAAATGCTAGTGCTCTGCACAAATCTTTGCAAGTGTTAGCTCTTACTAAAAGACAGCATCAGGCTTATCACACYTTTCTAAATAATGGCCACACCTCAGATGTGCCTAGATCTCTGCCAAAGCCAAAATAATGGCTTTAAATCCCAACAACAGAATTATTTTGGCCTTTGCAAGACTATTGCCTACTTATCTTYGGGCACAGGGTTTCTTACCCTGTGGAAGAAACTTCTCTTGAATTTGGCATTTTTGCTTCCTTGATGCGCTTATCTAATGGAAGCTGGAATACCCAGGCACCAGCCATAACATTGTATTTATATTTTTTAAAAACGAGAAGCCTGGAATCTTTACCACCACTCCCCATAATATGAAATCGAGCACTGTAAAATTTTTGTAGTCTGCTGAAGACAGTTCCAGCTGCTGTCTGGATGCTTTGCAACAGCCCCATCTGAGAGAAGGCAGATAATAGATTTTTCATACACTTTATCTTCTGTGTAGTTATTTTTAAGTAAAATTGTCACAAAGTTATAATTTTCCCAGTAAAAGCTTGGTAATTTATTTCTTAATTAAGTCTCTAGTCAGCCTGAAAACATTTAATATTCATGGCAAGAAGATTGGAACTTCTGTTTGCCGTGTTTGCCAAAACCTATATGCTTGTAGGAGGCACTGCTGAATGTCTCAGTGTTAAAACAAAACTTATGAGCTCTTCTGTTGYTCTTGCTTTCCTTTATTTGAAATGCATCTTACAAAACGACTTGCTCTCAATCTTTTGCAAAGGGAAAGCTCACCGGGGCATTTTGAAAAGTACAATTTATTTTCAAGGACTCTGCGACTCTCTGTAGAACCCTCGAACTCTGATGTGAGTGGAAGAGCATCATTATGCTTGGAGATGTCCACAGGGAGCAAAGAACTCAAAATACTGCTTTCCTTACCAGTGTCTAGCRGTGGTGGTGTGTTGCTGTTTCCTGTATCAGTAAACTGTAAATGTTAAGAATAGGAAAAAAAAATCCTCTGAAAATAGAGTTAATCATCAAGGGCAGTTAAGTGCCCAGATGTCTCTGAGTGAGCCTTACCTAAGCTATCCCACTAAAAGCTGCTGGATTGTGTCCAGCTTTAGTCTAACTTTGTAAGTCCTCAAGTGTGCAGAAGTCTTCTATGAACTAGTAAGAGCTTTATGAATAGACGGTTTGTAATGGGAGGACAAATCACCAGTATTTGATTGGATTTGTTAAAGGCTGAATTATAATCCGAATAGAATAGCAATGCATCTGAAGTAGTCCATCTAATATCATGCAGTATAACAGTGTTTATTACTTAGAGGTACTCTAAATTTTGCAGGTCACTTTATATGAAGAAAGATCTTAAGCTAATCAAGCAGAAGGATGGAGCAGGGCAGCAAGGTATCTGTCAACCTGATTTAAACACCCCATTATATCATAGGCTATCATCCTCTCTCAGCTTGGTTTCTCCTGCTCTTTTAAAGGGGTTACACATACAGTACAAATAAACTGCTGGATGAACATGCTAAGACTCAGTTACACAGCTATCTAGCCACAGTAATCATGTAAGTACCTAAGATCAAAAAGCAACGGGGAAGATGGGATACTAGACAGGCTCTCTGTTTACTTTTCCTCCATCATTCAATATCTAAATATTTTCCTATTTTCCATTTTAAATCATGACACAATAAAGCCTGAGGCAATGGGATATGAAACTTATCCCTTGTATCAAAAGCTTTAAATTAATACCAAATGTGCTTCAAGCAGGTGTGTAGAGCACTCATTTCAGCATTTCTGTGGTTATCTACATCAAAAAATAACATTTTAACATCTTTAATGTCTTTTAGTAAGAGCTAACATGCTATTACAAAATAATCACAGACAAAAAGTAAATACAAGCAGTGGTTCTTCAATAAAAACAACATAAAATATAGATGCTTCCATCATTCTTACTTACCAGAATCCTCCTCTGGCTCACCTGCAAATCAATCACAGAATAATATGCAAGCCTGCTACCATCCACACTAAATAATTCTGATTAGCTGATTAGCTAGGCTAATAAGTTGATTAGAAGAAACATTCAATTTTAGAAAACAAGACAATTTTATTCAAAAAACGAAGACCATCAACTTTCAGTACAAATTATGTCCCAACTTGTAAAGCTAAACTTGGTTGCAATGGTGAAGAAGTAACATAAATAGAATACATGACTTCAATAGCTCTCTGTTCAAAATCACTGCAAGTTCACTACTTCTAGAGCTATATAATTGCATTTAAGTATTTTTAGATCTWAAAAGTGATGTCCACATACAACACTTTGTACTAGCTTTAATTAAGGTTTAATGTATCCCCAGATTGCCCCAAGCTACTATTAACATATTCATTCGATTTAATGAATGTAGAAACTATAGTGCTGGACAGCCTCTGCATTAATTTGTTAAAAAGGTAGCAAACTAATATAACCAGGCTTTTCTGAATATTCTCTTTCTTGCAGTCCAGATGAAGTGCTTCTATCTGAAGTCCTGATGCTCATATCTTAGAGAGGATGGGAGGGCAGAACAAGGGAGCAGGCTCTCTCCTCACTAAAATACCTCTAATCCCAGAATATTTTCATGCATAAATTCAGGCAGGTTTTTGATTCTGCTTTTCTGGACTATATGACCTTGAATAAAGATGTTTATAGCAAGAGAGATCCAAAGGTCCACAGCTCTTCTTTGAGCTGTGTCAGTCATGACAATTTTRTCCAGAAATGAATTACACTCAGTTTGGGTCTCCAAGCTATAAGGCTTTAAGGATCATCTTACTAATCAGTTTTTTTAACTGTCATGAGTTTGTAAGATCTAATGGATAATTTTGTTATGTGCGCTTTTGACAAGAAATATAATTTGGTAAACAAAAATCTGACATTTAAACTATCTAGAAAGGTTTCAGGGTTTTTCTTTGTTTTTATTTCTAGTTATGTTATAAATGCTTGCAAACAAGGTTGTGTTGATTAGAGTCTTTTAAGACAGAACAAGTCTCTATGCAATGCCTTTTCTGTCTACAAGAAAAAGAGATTTTGGAAAAATACAAACATGCCAGCTCTTCTTTCAAACATTTTTAAAGTACTTTTTCCTAATACAATACTTTCTAGTAAGGAGCTTTAAGAAATAAAATTTCCCTTTTTCATCAATATAAAAAATGGTGCAAAACCATAACTGTGATATTAATATCCAACCTAACATAAAATAAGGCTCTAAAAGATCACAGAACTTCAGGCTAGTGGAAAATTGCCTATATTTTCAAACAACAATGAAGAGAAGAATAAAATACTCTAATTCTAAAGAGAAATTTCTGACATATTCTGATACAATCACCAAATATTTTTCTTTCAAAAAGCAGGCTAATATTTACCTGTGTTCACCTGGGCTGCACCTTATGTTCAACTAGTAACTGCAAAGTTCTCTGACTTGACTGGAAGCATCTTAGTAAGTAATCTTTATAGTGTCTGTTCTGACTGCATTCCTTAAATGGGTCATTATGTAATATCCTAAATGTTACTGCTGTGGGCTATAACACATTTAAGAAACTTTCACATCACTTAATCAATCAAAGTGAAAAATGTGAGAGAACTCCAGAACACCTAATCTAGCTTAAATTTTCTCTGGGAAAACAAGACAGCTTAGTACATGTCCCAGACTTCAGTTTGAAAACTTGTGCAAAACCTAGTATGAATTGATATGTTTACTTTTCCTCACCTGACTTATTTTCCTTCATTTAGAGGTATCATGGACATATTACATAATCAAGTACCATACTCAAAAACACAGAGAAACAGGGAAAAAAAACTTAATTTTCTTGCCCTCTATATACACATAGAGAAGCACAGTTTCAACCAACAGTGTGGCTCAAACCCCTGATTACTGATGCTCACTTAGGCCACTAAACACTCTCCATAAAACAGGAGACTAACAAGGTTGATCAGATATAGCATAGAATCATAGGATCAGTAAGGTTGGAAGGGACCTCTGGAGATCATCTAGTCCAACCTCCCTGCTCAACCAGGGTCACCTAGAGCATGTTAGACAGGGTTGCATCCAGGTGGGCCTTGAAGATCTCCAGGGAAGGAGACTCCACMACCTCTCTGGGCAACCTGGTCCAGTGCTCTATCACTCTCACAGGGAAGAAATTCCCCCTCACGGTCAGGTGGAACTTCCTATGCTTCAATTTCTGCCCATTGCCTCTTGTCCTGTCACACGGGACAACTGAAAAGAGTTTGTCCTCGTCCCCTTGACACCCTCCCTTCAGGTACTTGTACACATTGATAAGATCCCCCCTCAGTCTTCTCTTCCCCMGGCTGAAGAGGCCCAGCTCTCGCAGCCGTTTCTCACAGGGCAGGTGCTCCAGTCCTCTGATCATCCTTGTAGCCCTACACTGGACTCTCTCCTGCAGCTCCATGTCTCTCTTGTAGTGGGGAGCCCAGAACTGGACACAGTGCTCGAGAYGAGGCCTCCCCAGGGCTGAGTAGAGGGGCAGGATCACCTCCCTCGACCTGCTGGCAACACTCTTCCTAATGCACCCCAGGAGACCACTGGCCTTCCTGGCCACAAGGGCACATTGCTGGCTCATGATCAATTTGCCATCCACCAGCACTCCCAGGTCCTTCTCTGCAGAGCTGCTCTCCAGAAGGTCAGCCCCCAGCTTGTACTGGTGCCTAGGGTTATTTTTCCCTAGGTGCACGACTCTGCACTTGCCCTGGTTGAACCTCAGGAGGTTCCTCTCCRCYCAACTCTCCAGCCTGTCCAGGTCTCTCTGAATGGCAGTGGAGCCCTCAGGTGTGTCAGTCTCTCCTCCCAGCRTGGTATAATCCGCAAACTTGCTGAGGAGGAGGCACTCTGCCCCCTCATCCAGGTCATTGA
This sequence comes from Rhea americana, assembly GCF_003343005.1. NCBI lineage: Eukaryota > Metazoa > Chordata > Aves > Rheiformes > Rheidae > Rhea > Rhea americana. The sequence continues at coordinate 1,665,144 of NW_028186379.1, forward strand.
TGAATAAGTTGAACAGGATGGGACCCAGTACTGAGCCCTAGGGGACAGCACTAGACTCCATGACACCGATGACGACCCTCTGAGCTCTGCCTTTCAGCCAGTTCTCAATCCACCTCACTGTCCACTCATCTAACCCACACTTCCTGAGCTTCTCTAGGAGAATGTTATGGTAGACAGTGTCAAAAGCCTTGCTGAAGTCAAGGTACACAACGTCCACTGCTCTCCYCTYRYCWACYCAGCCAGTCAKKCCATCASRGAAGGCTATCAGATTGGTTAAGCAGGATTTCCCCTTGGTGAATCCATGCTGGCTATTCCTGAGCACCTTCTTTACCTCCATATGTCTGGAGATGACATCCAGGATGAGCTGTTTCATCACCTTACCAGGGATGGAGGTGAGGCTGACCAGCCTATAGTTGCCTAGGTCCTCCTTCTTGCCCTTCCTGAAGACTGGAGCGACACTGGCTTTCTTCCAGTCCTCAGGCACCTCTCCAGTTCTCCAGGACCAAAGATGATGGAGAGAGGCCTGGCAATAACATCCGCTAGCTCCCTCAGTACCCATGGGTGCATCCCATCCGGGCCCATAGATTTGTGGATGTCTAGCCTGCCCAGAAGGTCTCTAATCCTTTCCTCCTCAACCAAAGGAAAGTCTTCCCTTCTCCARACTTTCTCCCTCACGTCCAGGCTCTGGGATTCTTGAGGGCTGCTCTTAGCAGAGAAGACTGAAGCAAAGAAGGCATTCAGTAATTCTGCCTTGTCCGTATCCCTTGTCACCAGGGCCCCCGCCCCATTCAGTAGTGGGCCCACATTTTCCCTAGTCCTCCTCTTGCTGCTGATGTATCTGAAGAAGCCCTTCCTGTTGTCCTTGACATCCCTTGCCAGACTCAATTCCAAATGGTCCTTAGCCTTTCTCACCACATCTCTACATACTCTGACTGCATTCCTATAATTCTCCCAAGTAGCCTGTCCCCTCTTCCACAGTCTGTGTATTTTCTTCTTCTGTCTGAATTTGGCCAAGAGTTCCTTGCTCAYCCTTGCAGGTCTCCTGCCCCTTTTGCTGCACTTCTTACTCATAGGGATGCACTGCTCTTGAGCTTGGAGGAAGTGATGTTTGAATAGTAGTCAGTTCTCCTGGACCTCCCCCCACCTTCCTTCTAGGGCCTTAGCCTATGAGATTTCACCAATTAGGTCTCCAAAGAGCCCAAAGTCCGCTCTCCTGAAGTCCAGGGTTGCAATCCTGCTTGTTGCCTAACTTTTTTCCTGCAGGATCCTGAACTCCACCTTCTCATGGTCACTGCAGCCAAGGCTGCCCCCAACCTTCACATCTCTAACCAGTCCCTCTCTGTTGGTAAGGACAAGGTCCAGCAGGACACCCTTCCTCATAGGCTCCTCCACTGCTTGAGACAAGAAGTTATCATYRATGCRTTGCAGGMRCCTCCTGGACTGTTTGTGCCTTGCTGTGTTSTCCTTCCAGCAGATGTCAGGGTGGCTGAAGTCCCCTGTGAGAACCAGGGCCTGTGATCGTGAGGCTACCTCCAGCTGTAATAGTAAGAAAGAGCTCTAAAGAAATGRCAAAAAAGACAGATCCCATTCTACTCTACAGGTGTGCAAAGAACCAACAGCAAGGGTCCTAACTGACTAGGAAACTTCATATTAATACAAGAATTTATCCTAAAAATTTTATTCAGATAGATCGATGCAATATAGTTCGGGCTTTTTATTGACTTTCCAGAGATAGACGTATCTTCAAATGTATAATGCTTGAGTGTTCACATCTTTGAGTAGATATTAAACTGTTATAATTTAACTAATGTTCCTTTTTCCGTATCTATACATTTTAGTAGTTGAGAACTGAATTACTTGAACACCTAAAACAATTCTTTACTATCCACAAACTTTTAGTTACATGCTACATTTTAAACTGTAGAATCACCCTTCCAGTGTAATACATCACTACACTCTTCCCTGACATTTACTTAAAAATATTAATTTTTCTTCTCTCCTCAGACGAGAATCATCCTTCGCATAATTTTTAAATACAAAATTATGCATAAAAATGTAAACAARGATGAAAAATGCAGCAATTTTGTGGGCCACAAAATCAAAAATGATCTAGGGGAACTTAATTATYATTACTGTCCTGTAATTGCACTTTTTAAAAAGTCATCCATTTCAGTTACTCTCAACATTCATGAAATTACAATTAATAATTTCTGGTTTTAGCTTCCATCATGGAATAGCTTTCTTCTTATAGACTTCTGGGAAAAAAAAATAAACCTTTATGGTTTCTCTTAAGTGAGCTGACTATAGGCAAGAAAGGATGACGTTTTCATCTATTTGAGATTTTAAAATGTTTTTCACAGCAGGCTGAGATGGCACTTACATGAGCTAAGAATAAATCTGGTAGCTGCGTCATCTCTGAAATAATAGGATTTGGAAGCGATTTAGCCATGTTGAGAAGAAGCATAATCACTGTGAACAATACATTTGATTCTTTAACATAGAAAGACATTTCAAGCAAATTGTCATTTCTGAGCTTATACAGGTGAACATATTACAAAGACCAAAAGCAGCACATTGGCTTTGTGGCTGTTTCTACAGATAGCACGGGTAATATTAGACGCTAATTAATATCAAGGCATGCAATTAAGACCCCACCCAACTGTTATATGGTCAAATATTAAATCTGTAGACAGATGTCCTTAACATACTCAGTGCACAGTGCTGGCACAGTTTTTTAAAATTTTTACAATATTTTGTAACATACTAATGTAATTTATAAAAATAGCCAAACTACATACTGATTTATATGCTTTGCAGTGCTACTGGCTTAATTTTTTCTCTGGAATTTTAGTGACTTGGTAGATTCTCTCCTGACAAGTAATTGCATCCTGAACATGGAAATTACAAGAAGTTACCAGGGTATTGCAGTATGATGCTGCCAAATCTGGTCTATGCTGTACTCTAAGCTGGTATATTTACTGAGCCCATCACTAAACTTCTACCACAAATGTATTTCACCTTTACAGTCTGTGGTGTTTACTTTTGACACAGCTGTTCGCTTTCCTATTCAAGCATATACTTCGCTGATGGGAGTTTTGCAGCATGTTCTGTGCATGCACCATTCTAATCTTAACTAAATGACTAGTCTGAATGCAGGCAATAAGAATTAACTGCAAATTAATTAAAATAACAATTATCAAATAGTGAGGTACAGTTTCTGCTTGTGTTACATCAGATACTAGGAATATCTCTGACAGAGAATTGGCTCTGATTTTGTAACACATCTAATTTCTGTGAAAATAATATCTGCTATTAAGATTTTTCTGTATTTTAGTAAACTCTAAAATATATAGATCTAATCTTTAACAAACACTCATAAAAGATCAAGATGTTCCTTAATTCTTTCTCCATCAGTTTGCTGGCATTCAATGAACTAGGAAGGGTGAGACTTGAATTCTGCAAAACAGATGAAAGAATTCAAGAGACTCACCCAGTTTCTGGGCTCCCGGGGAACTCCTGGGAGACTCCCACAGTGCTGTCCAAGAAGTGGTTGTTTCCACTCAGATCAGAAATGTGCTTTCAAAGGACATCACCTAGTAGCCCCCKGTGAGCACGTTTTGGCTCACATCAGGGAATGATCTTAGAATGGATAACCTGGATTCCCTTGTAGACAAAACTAAACTGAAAGATGTGACCCAGAAGCTCACTAAAGTGCTCCAACTATTAGCAGGCATTCAGCCCATCGAGCTAGACTAGAGCTAGCCTGTAAAATTCTTATTCATTACTGCTGRACATCATCAATTCACTCTGCAAGTCTGTGCTCTTATTTCCCTAACTTAGACATAGCCTGAATGCCTAGAGTGAGAGTTATGATCAGAAACTGAGGCTTCTCACTCTCATTTCCCTATCAGTTCCCAACTGTTCTTCAAGACTTCAGGAAACATCCAGTAATCTCATTTTAAGATGGTGAAATTTCTGATTAAAAAGCATTGTGAAAATATCACCCAAAGAACAATGCAGTTCTCCTTTTCAGAGTACTATCAGATGCACATGATTACTAGCTTAACAGCTTAATAAAAAGTTTATTACTAGCTTAATAAAAAGTTATGCAGGAACGGGCACAGCAAACAGAATTCAGTGCACACTTTATTTCCAGCTAAGGTCAAATGCCCAACAAAGTTGTTCTAAATGAAAAAGGCAATGCTAGACTGATATATTTATAGAACATTAAAATAAAATTCAAAGGGAGAATAAATACTATGCAAGCAAAATCATACAATTAATAAAATACACTACTTGCAGTGAAGGGTAACATAAAATAATTATCAATCAAAATACTATGAAGTTGCCAAAATATGCACAAAAAAGAAATGCATTATCTATATATATAAAGATCAACAGTGTAACACATTCTTTCCAGAACACACTTCCTCCCAGCAAGGATAATACAAGGGAATTTTATGGCATAGTCAGAGAGTCAGTTCTGTGCAGGACTGTCTAAGAAAAGGCTCTGCCTGGGCTAGTTAAAACAGCTTTATCAAATCACACAACTGAATTCAAACACACAATTTAATTTATTAACAGACACAGACTAGCTACCACAGAACTATCCTGGAACTACAAGCCTGAAGATGCCAGTATTCTTAAACCATCAAACTATACAAATGTATTTGGAAAAAAAAATGGATACTAATTCCCCTAGGGCCAGTTGCATTCAGGAGCCATTCTAATTATGATTTTAATCAGGGACTGGACAAAAGTGAGATATTTTGGAATATGTACACCCAAAAAATCTAACTAAAAAGGTTTAAGCTCGAAYAAAACCTAAAATATATGACATCTTTCTTGATTAAAGCCTTGTACATACATCAGCCTTGAAAACTGGGAGTGAGAGAGAGCACACTCCATTTCATCATTATAATAATATTAGGTAAAGACACTCAGATAAAGCTGAGCCACATCTTTTCAAGCATGAGATGGTACAGCAGTGATAAAAATAATATGAATATGGAGTGTTTGAAACTTCAAAAAGCCTCACTATTGCCTGTGACATTGACTTTTTGTGTTAAAAAATGTTTAAAGTAACTGGCTTCATCTTTATTAATGGAAGAGAAAAATGACTATGTTCATGCTAAATATCAAATATTCAAGAGCTAAAAAAAATCCTTATAAAAGATACAGTTCATAGAAAGGTCACTGACAAAAGTTTTCTCCTCATATCTGTAATTCCTTTCTGAGGATCCAAATGCACACATTATCAATTATCACGTAGAGCCTCCATCAAGGTTCCCAGAGAAGCAAGGTGCTCCAACCTAATTCCTCAGCTTCTGCAAACCAGGGCATCGTGAGAGCTGCTGCTTCACGCAAAGGATACTTAGTCCACAGCAATTACTCCCCAGACCCAACAGGAGCTGGGAGCTCCTGCTCACACTCTGTGGAAGTGTTAACTCCCACGGACTTCTTCTAGGAAGGGAGGAATTACTACCAATAGGGTATTTCGAGCTGGAATCTCTCCAGTGTGCAAGGCAGCAACTCCTGGAACAAAGCTGAAAACTGTTACCCTACTTCTATTTTTCCTGCTTCAAACACTGCAGCAGCAAACTTCCTGGCCCTCTTGCATGCTTAAGTTGTGTTGAGGTACCTACATCATTCTCCCTTGTTTCTGAAGGAGATATACAAGGAGAAATTGGCTCTGAAATGGAGCTCTGAGTTTGAACTACCTCACCATTTCAGCTGAGTTAAAAAATAACTTGCATATCCTCACTGCTGCTGCAGGTAGGCATGGCTGAACTCTTGGTGTCAGGAAGTCTTCAGCTGAACAAAATATAAAAAAACAGCTCTAGGGAAGAGCTGTGGTTTTATGCTTGTTCCAAAGTCCACTTGACCCCAGGTGGTTTGAAATCAGCCCATAGGCAGATTTAAACCTGAAGAGAGTAAGTACCACTGGCACTGAAAGAATTCTGACTTTGAGAATAGCAGTAACCTTCAACTAGGAGAGAGGCAATACAGTTCATAGACTTTGACTTTAGTAATACCTTTGACAGTGTCACAAAACATAAGCAGACMGATAGTCTAGGTAAAACTAGTAGAAAATGTGTGTTTTTTTCTAACAGGTTTTGAACTTAGAAAACAAAAATCAACACTCCAAGACTAGTTATCATCTGTAAAGTAGAAGACATCAAGTAGAGTTCCACAGAGATATATTTAGTCTAATATTTCAGCCTGTAGAGTACTAGACTATTCATCATTTTCACTAACAACTGAAAAAAGAGGTTGTTTACTAAATCCGCAGGAAAATCCAGCACTGAAGGACTGTAAGCCTGTTGGAAGAACGTATCATAATTCACAGTGGTCTTGAAAAGCTGCAGCTATAATCTGAACAGACCTAACTCAGTACAAATAAGTGCAAAGTTATTAAATTACCGATTTGGCAGGAATAGCATATCCTGTAGAAACAGGATGAAGGACAACCYTTTAGGTAACACATTCGCATCTAGGAAGCCTGACACTGTTGAAAATGCTAAATCACAAGCCAAGACAAGTCAAAGGCTGCTTCACAAGAGGCAGCCATTCGCACATGTAAGTGCCAACAAGACAACGATCTGTGAGCTGCATGGCATGTTTTCATCCTATTTAGCACTCTAAAACTTTGGCTATGTATTGCATCAATTTTGTCTATCAGACTTCAACTGTAGTAAGAACATAAACTTTAGAACTAGGAAAAACTTTCTAACAAAGTTTTCAAAGAAAGTCAGAGAGGAACTCTGCAGTAGGAGTGTTAAGAAGCACTCAACACAGGCTGATTTTTAAGTACARGTTAGAAAAAAACCCATCTGAACAGCCATATAAATATTTGATCCTGCCTTGGGGCATCAAGGTGGATAATAAGACTTCTCAACTTCTCTTCCAAAGTATTTTTTGTGATTTTACATTTTTCTATTACTTTTATCTCAAAAAGTACAAATGCAACCTGACGTTATAAAAATTTAGAGCTGGCTTTTGCATCAGCAATCTGCCCTGAGTAGACAGCTGCGAGTAATTAGCCTAGTTAGTCACTGTCTGCCTAGCATTTAGAAAGCACGTAAGCCTAGAAACTTGACTGAGTGTGTGTCCATTTATTTTATCATGAGTCAGAAAACCCACAACATTGTTGCTGGTGTTGGGTTTTTTTGTCTTAAAATCTAAGTTTCTCAAATCCTGTTATTACCAAAAAATACTAGCATTCCATGAAGGAGGTTTGTTTCTCAGAAAGCAAATCGTTAGCTGACTTTTTAAAAGTCACAGTTTTGGTGATCTGAATTGGAAACACTCTCTGGTATTTTGAGTGGGAAAGTAGACTGTATTTTGATATCTCTTTTCTCTCTCTTTTTTTTTTTCAAATTACATTAACATTACTAGGTGTAGTCACAGTGTATCTAACTATTTTATGAAGCCATGGTCTGTGTTTTTTGTTATATGAAATTATGGACTATAGAAAAAGAGAGTTTTTTCTTCCCTTTTCTGCAAGTTATTTCAGAATCTGAAGGACTAAAGTCTACTCTTCAAGCACTTATTAACAAGTAYTTTGCCTAAGTATAACAGGACGATTCTCAGCTGTGAACACTATACGATTCCTACTGTCGWGAGATCAGGCCTTCTAATCATAACRAAACGGATGCCGACAGGTCAAGGAGATCTATAGTAATTCCTTCCGTGCAAGGCGTATTTGATCAAGAGACTGATCAACCTCTTGGAACACAAAGCGTAGTTTTAGTGTTATTCCAGCAAGAAACCAGTATTAGTTTATGTAGTTAACTGGATACACATTTGTTCTTATCCTACGCTTGCAAAACGGACAATATACCGTCTGCACAATCAGCAGGGTAAATCGGCCCTTGCAGCTAGATAATTGCATCACCTTATTTTTTTCCTTTGTCACTTAACTGACATTTGTTTCTGTTCATATTCTTTGTGATTCAGCRTAACTGGAAACACACCGTTAGTGGTTGGGATCCTGAAATGAAAATATACACACGCATGCACGCACAAAGTCTACTTTCTTCACAACTCTTTTTAATGGAAAATGCCCTAACAGATTGCCAGTCTAGCGGCTATTTGAAGGGTTGTTGATTAAAGTACTGCTAATATAAAGTGACTGTTGATAAAACACTGCTTTTAGAAATTCAGCTTTCAGATTGCTTTACAATGCATTGTGAACAGGTCAAACGTTCTTGGTTTTGTATTTCTAAATATAGGCAGTAGTTCTTCAATTGTAGTAATGTAAAATATACCRTTAAATTATGATTAGAGTTGTTATGTTTTAAAGGGGGGGTTAGTTGAACAACGCTCATTACTTCAGGAAGGAAAAAAGTTACCGATTCTCAATAAGTCTTGGATGACTCAAAGACTTTAGAAACAAGAAGTAATTTTTATAATTACATATTGAAACATAGAATTGTTTTATTCCATTTTAGCATCAGAAGATTAGCTGAATAAAAAAAAAGTACAACTGAAGCACAGATTTTCAAGACTCTAATTCCTATATGTCGTGGAGYCCAGCAAGCTAAACAATTGAACAAGATAAATATCTGCATAATTTAAGTCCCACCAGCTTCTATGGTTAATAAAAAGTTAAAATACTTGGGGGAACCTTGTGTGCCAGGTAAGGAGCCAGGTTCTTACACCCAGTTAGGTGTGTTCCCTCCTCCCCTTAAACTCCTTCAGGCCCCTGGAAATCAGCTTTGTGAAACCCGCAGAGGGACCCACCAGCTCCCCTGCACGCACCGCGTATCCCTCTCCTTTGGTGGATAACCAACCAAGGCACGAGATTCTCTGTACATCAGTCATGCCTGTAAGTCGTGGAAGAGTGTAGTGTGTCTGTTTGRTTTTATTCTGTTTTATTCTGGGCACCTTAGATTTGGTGGACTACAGACCCTGGCTGTGCAGAAATCGGGGCAGCACCTCAGAGTCGCTGGGTATGTATTCAGTTACAGCATSCTTTTAAAAATAACAATGAACTTCACTGTGTACTTGTTTCAGTTACCAGCAGGTGGATGCTGCCAGCACACAATATTCCAGAGAAATAGTCTAGATTTATCTTTCTCTAAAGACAGCACTGCAACGTGTGATACTTTTTGCAGTGTTACATCTCAGAGCATTACAAAATAACCTCAAAAGTCAATAAATCAACATGGAAAAGGAAGCAGAAAAAGAGAATAGAAAAAGTGAATCATTAGATATGTACGTACCATTCACTTACTAAGTAGTGGAATACAAGAATCAATAGTCCAAACGATCGAGGACATTTGGGAATCCTCTGGTTAAAGCCAGTTACACTGTAAAAACTCGTACTGATATGGGGAAAAGGCCGATTACGCTGTTACTAGCATTCAGTGAAGAAAAACACGATTCAGTGGCTGGATGTGCATGATGTACAAGTTTCATACTGCTGCAAAAGAGATTCTTTAAGGATTTTTCTCTACTTATTTTGGACAAACTGGGTTCACTTATCTCCAGCGGAAGGGAGCAGAGCACCAGTTGCCCGTCAGCTTGCGTGGACAGCACGGAAGCTGCACACGCAAGAAGGCACTTCCCCACCTCCCTTCTCTGCCCTGCCGCACGCGCTGATCTGCTCAAGCTGTCCCACCGCTGTCCCACTGCCCTGACCTTCACTCTGCTCAGCCTGGCACGCGGCACGGAGGGCGCTACTCCGAAGTGCTCTGCCTAACACACCTCGGCACACAGGCCCTCCCAGCGGAGGCCATCCCTTCCAGAGTATTTCTTGAGAGTATGAGCAGTAACAGCCCTGCAAAAAGAATCACAATAGTACTGGTTCAGTTATTTTGAAATTCGGTGTACATAATTGTACATCACCGATTTATGTGCATGGATACAGACAGATACAGATCTCTGCATACTATAAAATTTCAAGTCTCTGTGTTCAGTTGCAATAGTATTTTTTGTATTTGACAGATTCATATAAATATGATTCGCAGAAGATCCTAATTCCAAATGCTATCAGATAAGTATGTTACAAATTCCCTAGAATCTGTAGATCCTAGAATCCCTAGAATTCTAACTCACTTTGCACATTTAAGRTGTTCTCTATTTAGTATATTTCTAGTCATCATAAATTTACATTTTGTTTGATGCAAAGTTGCCTTTCAATATGTTTTTATTAAATATGCTGTAATATTGTTTAAAATTCTGAGGAAGCCAAATGACTATATTCAGTTTTAAAGGTGAGAATTGCTTGAACTTTCTCTTTATTTTTGCTCTGGTTTTTCAGAACTGAATAAATCAAACAATTTTCATAAATGCTTGTGAGGTAGAATACAAGATAATTTATTTGCTTAGAAAGTGTTACCTTGAACTTTAAAACACAAAGCAAAAAACTATATTTTGGACCAAAACCAGTAAAATATTTTTAAAAGCCAGTATTATTGTTTTCTATACACAAGGGAGGATATTTGTCAATATTGTAGACTACATGCCTGCAATGACTCAAWCCTTTCTGATCTGAATCACACTGCCTCTCTTCTATTTAGTAAAACTGTTCAAGGATTTAGAAATCAGTTAATACAGATTATCAGCAACATAGAGCATACATAAAGCAGAAACGTTTAGAAGAAACATGTTGAGGACTGCTTACGATCCCTAACTAGTAAAGTACTAATATGCCTAGCTTCAACATGTTTCCTCCTATAGACCTCACAGCAGGGAAAATAGCCCCAATACAATGTATTATGGCAAGACGATGAGTGTACCTTTGGCAACAACCGGCAGGCAGGCTCTTGTGGAGGGGAAGCCCTCCAGTTATCCGGTATCGCAGATGCTAAGAGACTGGAGAACAAATCAAGGAGAGCCTGGACACCCTGCTTACTTCAGCCTCAAGCATGTAGATAAGTGAATCAATAAGTGTTTTTGGTCATTTGACTTTACTTCAAAAAATATCAGAGCTATAGAAGTTACTGCTAAGTATTTCCAGCACGATGGTTTCTTTCCTTTACGTGATTACATGTATAAACTTGATTCAGGTTTTAGTCCCAGCCATAGTGTCTTTGTCCCTGATTTTCCTAAGTATTAGGGATGAAATCCTTATTCAACGCAAAAATTCCCAAGATTATCGAAGTGTTTACGCAGGATAGTGACTTAGAGTGAATATGAAGATAAAAGCATCAGGATTAAACAAGTTACTGTGATGCAGGGCTATTCTGGTTGTCCTCATTTTGCTCCAAGGCTGAGTGAGTGCACTAAATGTGAAAGCTGCGAAGAATCAGACCCACCATAATGTTTTAGGGCAACTGGTTACCTAAACATGTATGCTACATTGATAACAAGAGCAAAATTTGATTTTTTTTAAAAAAAAATAATATTTGTTGTAGTAAAGCTAATGACTACAGTGATATTCATAAAAACTACCTCTGCTTGGAAGATAACTGAAAATTGTGAGAACAATACAATGTTTCARTAAAACTGGGCTTTTTTCTGGTTACTGCTACTAAAAAAGCAAACATTTCCTTACTGACTACATGAAATAAATACAGCAACCACCTTGCAGTTTATGGCTTGAGASATTCAGTCTTTAATTTYGTATAACCACTTCTGTGCTGTCACTGCTTAGCCATTTTGTGGCATACTGATACAATGTGCTGCACAGTGCTAGACATTTCGTTTCCAGTGGAGCTTCTCAGTTTACATCTTACTTGGTGAAGATATCTAGCCTACAAATAAAGATATTTTCTCTCATAGTAAAATCCAAATTTTTAAGTGTGAAGTATTGTTCTTAACAGGACAAGGCATTTTTATTTTAAAATTACTTATTATCGTGCTTTTCATCTGCAGTTCATTTCTTCAGTGGACATTTAAGCATATAAGACTTTCATACCACAGTTTTTGTGTCATTGTAGCATAAATTATAAACATACAACCAGGGATTGCAACTATAAACTGTACCTGTAAAGAAGCTTTTTATAGGTTAAAAAGAATACAAAATAGCAACACTATTTTTGAGACCTCTGAGAGAGAACAGAAAGATCATTTTAACACTATATTAAGTCTCTGCTGGTCTGCCAGAAATAAAACACAGTATGTGTTCAAAAATATAGCTTTTATTGGGTTTATTCTTARAGGGGAATTGATTCTATATATTTTTCAATCCAGATACATATTTTAAACCAATTTATAGTTGTCTATAACCTGCCAAATTCAAAGCAGCAATCTAGAGCCCAACTTTCCCTGCTGTTGCACACATGAAGGGGATAACACAGAACTGATGTCTTCTGTAGGGTGTGACAATGGGGAATAAAACAATAAAAATAATAAAAAAGATGTATTTCACCCCGTGATACAAGACTCCAATAACAGGATTACAAATAATAATAAAGAACATTACAAAACAACTATATTCCATGTTTTCCATAGTTCTGTAAAYATATATCACACACATTTTTCCCTCTCTTCCATATTCCACGTCGCAGCTGGTAAACTCGATGAGAAATACGGGCCAAGTACTGCCTAGTCAGCAAAGCAATAGCAATCAAAGAGTTTGCCAAAGAAAACAGGATTCTGAAGGGACAACTACTGTTAAAAAATTAGCACCTGTGTCACCCATTCACTCATTTACTTTTGACACAGCCACACAACATAGTTCAGGTCAAACTTTACAGAGATATAACGTCCAGCCTAGTCGACCTCACTGTTAACTGCCTCCAGCTCGGCTGCCACGCTGTGCTCCAACGAAAGAGGTTTTTATATGGGCTCTCCTTATCTCCCCAGAATAGACCCAGGCCTATTAATTAAGTTGTGTGCTAATAAATAAGAGAATCCTGCTTGGTTCAGACAGTATGGACTACAACTGCTGAAAAACAGATTTGGCGGCCGGCCCAGTTCACAACCTTGTTTTCTCTCTCCTCTCAAATAGGAGTAACGGCCTCTGCTAACAGGGGACAATAAATGGCCAGTGTTCATTTGGCAAGCAAGATCTCTAAGCAGTCTCTTTCGGGGGCTTGTACACTCAGAAGAAAGAAGACAAGCAGAATTGTGGAGGATAGGACGGCGGCCTGGCCAGCATGCACACTCCTATGAAATAGCGAAGCAATCAGGCTTTGTGGTATTTTTAGGTACTTCCTTTTTCAAGTGCCAAAGATTTGGAATAAATCACAATAGCAAACAGAATGGCTGAGATGGGACAGATTATGGCTGAATGTTGCACATATCAAATATTCAGCTCTGCCTGAAAGCCCGAGTCTTCAGTGCATATCTCATACACTGTAAAAGCTTTCCATGACACATGCTATCTTATGGCTACATTAACTATGAAATGCCRTATCTGCCTCAATATATCTCATAAAGTCTGAAAAACACCTGGAAAGGACAACATTTTCTAAGCCCAATGAAACTCAAATTTTGTCCAGACATTCGCTTATTCATATCAACTCTCCTAGTTTGGTTAGTAACTTTGAAACACAGAATAATGAAAAAGAAAACTACATACTGAGCAAAACCTATAAAACTGATGTTGGTGAGAAGCCAAAGCATTTTCAGCACTCAGTATCAAATATGTCTTTCTCTATTAGAATTTTGCATTTAATTACTGCCTCATTTGCTTACTGAATACAAGTATTAGAGAAAAAATGCATCCAGTTCTCTCAAAACTTTGGTTACTTCCTTACGCAAGATGTGTATTTTTACACTTAAAATATTTGTTTACCTTATTATATCATAAGTCCATTAAATTTATTCTTTCTCTTGTGCATTTGTAACAGAAATGTACGGTATTCAGAAATTGCTTTTTTTAACTTATTGCGCCTCCTCTAAGGAGAACATATCTGTGTTACAGGGGGAAAGGGAGAGGATCCACAGTTACGTAAGGTAAAATGGTCCCATGTAACTGCCCAAAGGCACGAAGGGTATTTCGGGAAGCCACAACAAGAGGAGCTTGGTAGGACGCCTGCAGCACCTCCTCTGCAAGGAGCCCCGAGACAAACTGCAGCTTTCATACTGCTGCAAACACTGGCGAAAGGCACCTGAGAGGTCACTGCAGCTTTCTGCAGAGGCTCAGGTGAGTCCCAGYGGGGACAGCAAGGAATTGGTCCGGTGCCCCTGCATAAGATGCACTTCTGTTCAATATCAATTGTATGTTAAGGGCTCTAAGAGGTTGCGTCCTYATTTCTTTTATCTCTCCTTTCTTCCTGCAATTCTTTTCCAGTGTAGTTTTCCTCATTTTCCTTATTTTCTTTTTTAGCATCCCTTTTCACAAATTCCTATTTTCAGCTTTTCTCTTATGTAGTTTTCCCCTTTCCTTGTCTCCCTATCACTCCTTCCTCCATCCTATGAGGATGCCTCAAGCAAGTCATTCATTAAAAACAAAGCAATGAACACTATTGCACAAGGATCTCTCAGAGGTATAGCAGAGAATACCCAACTCTAAGCAAACTTAAAATTGYGTAAATACTTCTTCACAATACTATTTTTTCTATTTTTTGTACATAATGTATAGGTCTCTTTCCTGAAATGCAGAATTTGAGACTGATCCATCTAACCTTTAAAAAAATCTCCAAAATTTGTCACAAATGGCTCCATAGCTTTTGTAAAAATGTCTACTGTTTAAATAAGAYGGGGTGTATTGGCCAGCGCAATAGCTGTTTTGAATTTATGATACCCTATGGAAAGCAAACAGCGACTGTGATAATGCCTTAATCATATTAGTACTCCCACAGCTTAAATTCATCCTAAATACTCAACCTCCAGAAAACCTTGCTATTGAATACATTCTTACCCAGGCAAACATCTTATAGTCATCTGCTTTTGCTGTTTTGGTTTTGGCAAGACCATTCATATCATCGCTCACTGGCTAATGAATTTGGCTATCACAAGAACAAATACAACTTCCTTGCAGACAAGACACGTCACAAGAGGAATTGATAAAAGACTGCTCCTGGGGCAGCGTGATGAAACAGTTCATCCTTGCAACGGCTCAATATCGAGGAGATGAAGTATTTTGTTACTTCAGCAGCCCCCAGCGATGCTCCAACTGACATTAACTTGATTGTAAAAAATGTCCTGCAAGTTGCAATGCAGTATATTTAAGGTGAATAGCAGATGAAGGGAGTCATTATTTTTTTAAAGATATGAAATGAATAGTTTCCTTTGTCATTAATAATTTCATTGAAATAGTTTAAAGTCAATTGACATTCCCATAATTAGAGCTGCTTGGGTATTACTTGCATTGTATGTCATTTGGAAAAATGAAATGAACAGTTGCACTTTTATTGATGGTTTCATTTTCTGGCTCTCATGCACTACCATCAAATCCCTGTAACGATGCAACTGCAAGCATTACTACTTACAACAAACGTACTATCTTAAACATTGTTTGTATTGAAGAGAAATAATGAGAACATAGCTACAAAATGCTTCCTCTTTAAGCAGCTAACAGATAAATGCATTCAGAAATGCCAAGTAGCACTGGATATAAGGTGAAACTTTGGGAGCCTAAAGGAAAACAAGTAGAGAAGAGAAAGTAGAGAAGTAGTTTAGTTCTAAAAGGGCTAAAATTCTCTGGAGACTAAATGCATTCTTTTGCTTAAATACGGAGGAAGTCCAAAGGGGTGAAGGCAGACACTTGATTAAACATTTACCTGATACAGCACAAAAATCAAGCTAGCAATGAGATTTAAGTTTAGTGGTGATCTATGGTATGACATTCTCTTAAAGGAAGGAAGTTATTTCTTTTGGTTCTATCATTTCTTTTTTTCCATTTTTAGTTTCTGACATAATAGCTTATTCTCAAGAGCTACTTTCCCTATCTACAGTAATTTGTGTTCCAGTTAGATTTTACTTTTTTATTTTAAAATAGTGAAATAGTGCATCTTCCTACATCAAACATAGTAACCCTAAAATGAATTAGTCCATCATTATTTTCTAAAAACTATAGGGTATGTTTATCAAGAGAACCAAAATGGAACACACACACTTATATTATTAAGTTCAACTGAAAAAAATATTGTAAAAACAATATCTTGATATTTCATATTATTGGTATGCCACGGATTCAGATCATAGTTTCCCAGTTTACATACACGTAGCTGCAAAGAGAAAGTATCTACACCTACAGCACTGCAAACTACACCTCTAAGACAAAACATGAAGCTGTATTCTCTCCTTATGCTTCAACAATTCCTGCAATGACTTATTAACCAAACTCTGCCTCAGTAGCAGCTGTGCAAACCCACCGTGCCTGAATTACGACCTCAGCTTTGTTCAGCCCAGTCTTGCATGGTGGTTGCACAGGTGCAGCTAAGAGCACTGGTAAGGAGCGTGTTACGGAAAACCAGGCTGACTTTCAGATCTCTGGCAGTACTGAGCTGTAAGGCTGACAGTGTCATATGGAGGGAAAAATCTTAGTTATCAATGGGGGGCACCAGGATCTGAAAAACAGTAAGTATTACAACATCACTTTGGTGGCTGAGTGTTGGGAGTGGACTACAACCACAGTATCTTTAAGCAGTTTTTTCCTGAAGTGTTACAGAACTGCAAAGATTGTTTAACAACTGATAGCTGGTAGCCTAAAACTTAATTGCACACTCAATTACAAAAATTCCCTGCACAAAAGCAAGTGAGTTAGTATCCACTCTTGAAGGGCTACAAGCCCTAACGCATGAAGAAAGCCGTGACATTAAGAAGGTAGAAAAAGCTAATACAATCCATCAGAAGACACATGGCTGTGAGCCTCCCCGGGAAGCAGAAACATCAGAGATCAGGCAAAGGGTACGACTCCACTATGCTTCCCAAGTGACTTCACCATGAGGTTGTTATTCTATGCTGCCATCACATAATTTACGAGAAATCTAGTAACACAGCAGGGAATATTCAATGGATTTATAGCTTCTCTTAGAAAATAACTTTCCCAAATTTTAATCATTCATTTTGCAAAGTTTTTTGTTAGCTCTCCCACCTTGCTCTGCTTAACCAGCTTACCTGGAACKGGGCACCTTCCTTGGCAACAGCATGTTGCACACATTGCACCCAGACACCTTCCTTTCTAAATAAATCTGTTTCCCACACACATTGGCAGAAAACTCTAACCCCCCAGTGACAATCACTGAGGACAGCAAAGCATGCTTTTCTCCTCCCTGAAGTACAAGTTATTTTGTAACCTTTTTCGAGTGTAGGTGCAACTGCAAATTGCAACAAAGGCAAGAGGAGGCACCAGATAGCCCCTGCCTTCCCCGAGGAGGCTGGTCTCCACCAAACAGCTGTTGCTCAGGCATCAGGCAGGCAGGAGAGCAAAGCAGGAGGGTACAAGAGGGACTGATTTAAACAGCCTCCCGGGAGTTAGCAGCCAGGGAGGACGTGTGTGATGCACCCGGGAGGTTCACACGCCGCCCCGGCTCATTTCAGCGAAGGCAGAAGTACCAGTTTGGTCACAGCAGGCACCTTACGGCGGACTTTGCAAAGCGTTAAACGTTCTTAGGGCCAGGATTAAGCGCTTGCTTAGCTTGTCCCCCTGCACAACACACACACACACACACACACACACACACACACGTTTTTTCCAAGGCAGCACAGATGGTTTCACCTCATGCAAGCAGCATCTCGCCCCGCCAAGTTGCAACGCTTGCTGCTTAAAGGCAGGCGGGGGTGACCCCGGCACCACGAGAGCGAAGCCCCGCGCCCCGCGCCCGCCCTACCGCCCGTGGAGCCGGCCTCCTCCAGCTGCGCCGAGATGCTCTCCACCCGCCGCACGGCCATGCTGGGCGCGGGGGCGCCCCGCAGCCGCGGCG
>NW_028186379.1:1683323-1807580 GCF_003343005.1 Rhea americana
CAGGGCCCCGGCCGCTGCCCCGGGCGGCCCCGGCAGCGCTGCTGGCACCGGCGGCGCGGAGGCAGCCGCCGGGCAGCCCTCGGCTCGGCTCGGCTCGGCTCTGACACTGCGAGCCCGTGTGTGTCAAACCCAGTCCGTTTTTACAAAATACTCCATTTGATCGAATTATGGTAAATTGTGCCGGAGGATATGAAATCCTAGGAAAGCACACGTATCACATGGAGCGCAGAAATCCTGACAGAGAGAAGTGATTCACCTGGACACTTTGAGCAGCTCTGGAGAAAATTGACATAATTCCTCTGAAACCGAGGAGCTTCCACCCAGGCAAATCAACACCGATTTGGCCAATGTGCTTAAAATGCTCTTCTAATTTAGAGTGGCCTACCATGGCRTATCCTCAGAAAAAGCTTCCGTTATGGCAGCTCTCCCAGTTCTATTTTATGCAGGTAACTTTTTTGCCTGCATTACTATTTCTTTTGCTCTTCTATGAATAATGACTTGTTTCAGAAATTTGTTATTCTGCTCCCTTTACATTCCTTGGGTACATTCCCCAAACAGCGTAGTAATTTTTTCAAAGAACATGAAGATCATAGGCTAAAACCTTAAGTATTATTTTTGRTGGCTTTTTTAATGTTATTTCTTGAACCAAGGATTTTAAATGTCCTCATCAGCCAAAAGGTACAGGAGCAATTCCTACACCATACTTGCTGAGAAACGCTTTAGGAAAAGACTCCTGTTTTCCTCTATTGCATGGGACAAACTTATAATATGTGGATATAAGTCATGTCTTATGACAGAATGATAGAGGACTTGAATGGGCAGTAGAGGTACTACTTTGTAGTATAGCAGTAGCCAAGAATAGTTCAGTGCTTAGTAGCTTTTGCCAAGCGATTTTTTTCACAGAAATACACTTRCTGGAGGTTTAGGAAAGGCTGTGAAGAGGCAGGAAGAGATCAGTGTTACCGTCTTTGCTATATGCTGTCTAGAGATTTCCCTGCTGTAAGGAGAATTCTCAGGCGGCCAGAATCCCTCTTCATCATCAAGATATGTAAAGACRTCAGAAGAGACACCAGAGTTTGGTTTCATTATCAGGATTTGAAATATCATTATCAAGAAGTTTATAAATGTAATTTATCGCAATTTTGCAGGAGTCCTTGTTTTCACATATGTATATACAGGCTTCAGAGTGAAGCACATCTGATTGATGGCTGACTCCTCTCTTTGCTGTATCCTGCTGTTGTATCAGAACTCTGAGTTATGAAAACTGAATATGCTGGAGCAGCTGGCCATAACAGAGGGAGCCAGGAAAAGAAGGGTAGTAATACATCAAAATACTTTTGTAGTTGTCAGTTAAGCTAGATATTYGTCTTGTGTCATAGCAAGAATTACGGGTATGCAGCACAATGCGCAACATCCGCTCCATAATGTCACCAGGTTTGTACAGATAAGGTAGCGTGAGTCACAGCTGAGGTCAATTGTGTCTGAAGCAATGGGAAGAAAAACAGTGACCCAAATGTAATGAACAGCCTCCATAAATCTGCATGGTTCTCCCAAGCTCGTCTCCTTTATTTTTCTGCTTGTTGTCTTTGTTTCCACCTACCTGCGCTTTGTATCCTGTTCTTGATGGGCTTTGCCAACTTCTTCGTTTTTGTTCTCACAAAACTGATTTTAATTAGTATTGAAAGACTTTAGGACTATCTTCACAGCTACTGTTATGGTAAACGTTTTTTAAAGCTGCTTTGGCTCTGACTACCTTCAACTAACTCTTTATGGCAATAGGCCTCATATTATCAATTCTTTTCTTCCTTAAATCTACAATGTGGTCTTCAATGGGTAGCAAATTTCCCAATGATAACTAAACTGTGGCTAAATAATGCTAAGTGCCCAGCCTACAAATAAAGTGTTGTTCCCATTTGTCTTTAGATTCATCTTGCAATGTTGTGTTGTTAGAACTAGTGCCCTAGGAGCAGGGAACCACGTTTGTAATTTGTRGCATTTCTGTTGGAAGAACCCATAGTTCTTCCCAAACTTCCTTTTGAACTGTTCATATTTCTTGGCTCTTTAATCCTATTAGTTTTTTTCTTGCACTCTAGGTATATATATTTTCTTATTTTACTACCACCACTGCCAGAGATCCAGATGTTAATGTATTATTTACTATTTACTTCTGAATAAAGGATGCAGTACATGAAAACGAAAACCTATTTAAATGTAACTGGATAGATGCTGAGTAGATATAGGTAAATATGTTTTCTTGATTTCGTAAGAACTATAGCAATAATAGAACTATGCAGATTTTCAGCTACTGAGCATCTAATTTAATCTTATCTGACTCTAAATTATAAAAATATTAGCAGTAATTGACAAACATAAACATTAAATATTTGCAATTTTGATGCTGTATGTAGTTATTACATATATACACACACCTCAGAATCTAAGTTTTTTTTTCCAGTTGCCTTTTAAACAGCAAATTCTTTATTGTTTTGTAAACCTGACTCATTTTCCTCCATTAACATGTCAAGTCCATGTAGCTACTTTCTATAACATTCAGTAAAAATTGACATCAATTATGAYTTCATCATTTCTATATAATTAAGTTTGCTATGAAGACAGAGCTTGGTTCTAGYTTCTACCTTTAAAAATAAATGAGAATATAAGAAAATAATTACTTATTTCACATACTCATCTTGGAGCTTTATTTTAATAACTTTTTTTTTCCATATTTTTAAAAGGTGCACATTTCCTCACAGTTATATGCAATAAAATTTTTATTTCTTCTTTCTGAAATAGTTGATGTGTTTTCCAGCTGGTTTCTTTTCTTAGAAGCTGAATTGGCTTTATCTGTTAGCCTTAAATTTAAACTAATTGGAAAGATTTAACACAATTGTAATTCAGCGTCCATATCAAGATCAGATTTTCACACCTATTTAAAATACATAATATAKAAAATTAATAGGTAAATCACAAAGTTAGATCAATTATCAAGGAGGCATTTTCATGCAAAGCAGAAAATAATTCACCTGTGATGAATAAAAATATTCATCATGATTTCTAATAGTAGTACTGACCTATCAGAGAGGACCTGATTTTTTTCAGTCTATGTGTGTGGGTGAGGGAAGGGACAAACTCTGGAACCGTGTAGAATATCCAAAGATTGAGTCCTTCCAGCCACTTCTGCTCTCCCACTGGTCTTRGGTCATCTGCAAAGGGCTAGCACAGTAGTGGAGTAACCCAAACTGTRCTTGCACTAAGGAACGAAGTAAACTATGATTAAGCACTTGATTAGAACCAGCTTAAGCCCAAATGATTCAGCCTGGCTACCTTACTCTTGGGTCCCCAGAGAAGCCATTTTCCAGCATTTCCTTTGCTGGAGGACGTCCTTCTGGGTGGGAGCTTTCTTGATACTCAGGAGGATTTGACATTAAGCTTATATTCCACATCACTTATAATTTTTCCACAGGGGAAAAAGAAAAAACACCTAAATAAATCTGTCATTTACTTCTAGAATAAGTATTTTTCTTCCTCCAAAAAAGTGATAAAATTGTATCTTGCTAGATTTTAGTTGTTAAGGCATGAGAAAGAAAACTATTCTTCATCCTACAATACATTTCTAAGAATATTTTTACTTTCAGAAGTGTTTTTTTTTATTTAAGTCATATTGTGTAAGGATGCAGCCTAGAAAAACATTGTATTTGTACTCTTAATCCAAAAACGTTAATTATACTTTAGCCATACTAAAATATTTTAATGTCTGTGATACAAGTATTTGATCTAAATAAGTAATCTCCTACATGTATGAAGGTCCTCCAACTGCTTGCATCTTAGTGTGGATGGGGGGGGAATCAAAAAATGCAAAATGAGATTGTAGAAGTAGGAAGGGTGACACACACTGTTAACAAGTTAAACACCCCTAAGACAGTAAAGCTTCCATATTCAAGATTTCTTGCTAGCACCTAAAGTTTTAGGGAGTTGCGGTGCTCTCAGAAAGAGTAACCTCTGCTTTTTGTGCCTACGACATCTCAACTGTGATACTTTTTTAAAAGAATATTGTGCAGTTAATTATCTATCAATACTCTTAAATAGAATGGAACAGCAAGAAGCAGTGAAGGCCAGCCCTGGAATGTGGGAGAAAATTGGTCTTTAGCATTATCATACTTCATTGTATAGAGAGAGTAGAGGGTGAGAGCCTACCATGAGCCAGCAATGTGCCCTTGTGGCCAGGAAGGCCAGTGGTCTCCTGSGGTGCATTAGGAAGAGTGTTGCCAGGAGGTCGAGGGAGGTGATCCTGCCCCTCTGCTCAGCCCTGGGGAGGCCTCATCTCGAGTGCTGTGTCCAGTTCTGGGCTCCCCAGGACAAGAGAGACATGGAGCTGCTGGAGAGAGTCCAGCGTAGGGCTACAAGGATGATCAGAGGGCTGGAGCACCTGCCCTATGAGGAACGGCTGCGAGAGCTGGGCCTCTTCAGCCTGGGGAAGAGAAGACTGAGGGGGGATCTGATCAATGTGTACAAGTACCTGAAGGGAGGGTGTCAAGGGSAYRGGGACAAACTCTTTTCAGTTGTCCCGTGTGACAGGACAAGAGGCAATGGGCAGAAATTGAAGCACAGGAAGTTCCTCCTGACCGTGAGGGGGAATTTCTTCACTGTGAGAGTGACGGAGCACTGGACCAGGTTGCCCAGAGAGGTGGTGGAGTCTCCTTCTCTGGAGATCTTCAATGCCCACCTGGATGCAACCCTGTCTAATGTGCTCTGGGTGACCCTGGTTGAGCAGGGAGGTTGGACTAGATGATCTCCAGAGGTCTCTTCCAACCTTACTGATTCTATGATACTTCCCTTGCAACTCGATTTATTTATTTTTAATTAAAATTTTGTAATAAGTTGTCTAGGGTCAGAAGAGATTCCACTTACCATAAACGAATGAGCAAGTCAGAATTTGTATGTGCTGGCCCAAAGGAGAAGAGAAAACAACTATTTAACAGGTCTCCAACATTGTCTGCAGATGTAAATCAGTCAAGACATGGATTGACTTCTTTGTTGGGGATTTTAAGAGGAAATGCCGGGAAGTAGGGGCCCACCCCTCATGCAGTGTCAGTGTAAGTAAGGACTCAGTTCTCTCAGAGCCTAAACTCCAGCATTTTTTTCTGCTGCTGTATCGGTGTTTGTTGGCTTCACTTCAGTATGCTGCAGGTGATTGGAGTTGCTCTGTTGTTGAGCCGCAGTATTTATGTATTTGACTTGTGATTTGTGTGTCTTCTGTTTTTATATTTTATATTTTAGTTGTAATTTATGGTTTGCAATATCCAGACTGCAGATATTTTGGAAGAAAATCATTACAAACTAATGCAAGGTTATATTTTAAAAGACACATGTAATATTCAACACCAGTCTGATGTGCTGCTCAAAGACTTTCTTGGCATAATCTCTATCACTTATTGTAAATTACTATTGAATTGTTTGTTGTCATTATTAGACTGTCACTGAAGTTATTTCATTAGTAAACCTGAGTCAATATAATATTTCATATTTACATGAACTTCATKGAAAATACCAGCATTACAGTTTTTAAGCACCTCATTCGTAGCCTACAGATCACAAAACATTCAAAAAATAAAAGCATACTGGGAGCAGCTTCACCTGCTGCTGAAATGTAGCCAACTTTAGAGGACGCACAGCTGCAAAGCAGTGCATTAGACAGGTTTAAYTGAAGGAAAATATTGGCTAATTATAGGCTAGCAAACCTGTGTTCTTGGGRAAAAAATACCATTTTATATAAAATAGATCATAGGCTTTAAGATCCCAGGTGAAATGAGATCCCAGGCTCATAGTGATCTATGCTATGCTCAGAATAGAAAAAAAAATCCAAACAAAAAATAGCAACCAAAAACTCTGGATTGATCCTAGTGGAGGATATTACTCAAATTGAGCCAGTTTGTGGCCACATGATTTCTCAGCCCTTTCTCTGGCAGGTTTACGTTCAGTATATGTTGGCTTCTCATTACTTTTTGTCCTCCATTCTCACCAGGGAATACAGCACTCTGCCCTTTTCCTGCTCCACTTCCCCTCTTCCTTCCCTACATTTTCTAGTTCCTATTTACTTCATGCATCATTTCTTTGGAAAATCTGAATAACAGCTGAAAAGATAATGGCTTTTATGCTCAGCTAGCAGAGATCAGAAAATAGCAGTGTAGTGTACTACCAACTGCTGGATGTAGCTGAATACAGTGCTTTGTATTTTCCATTTCTTAACTCCAGATCCGGGAGCTRTCAGACTGTTCAGTTTTAAGAACAAAAGTCTGGGAGTCCTAAGTATTTCAAAAGCCAATTCATAGAATATTAAGCAGTCACTAATAAGATAAAGTTAACATATTTAAGAATGTTTTCAAGCATTTTCATTCCTACAGTTTTTCCTCTAGGGAATATAATTATTAAACGTAAATGACTAATGATTCAATTACGGACATATGGAATATTCAGTTATGGAATAGGTTTTGTTAGTATATCTAAACACAGAAACATGAGGTCTAATTCTCCTTTCAATGGCAATGATACTCTTTTTTGCATGAGGAGTCTAGTATATATGGTGAGACTAAAAAAGCTTGTTCAGCTTCATATGAACGGCCATAAGAGGATATGAATGCTATATAAATACATCAGACAGAAAAATATCAGTGAGGGGGAAAAACTATTTAATCTAAAGGCCAATGTGGGTACCAGAACAAATGGTATAATCTGTAATAAATAAATTTAGGTTGTATATGAAASAAAAGTTGCTAATCATTAAAGAATCCAAGCACTGGAACAGCCTTCCAAAATGAAAAGGAAGCAAGGCAAAGTAAATGTTTTTAAGTGGAACTTGATAAGTCTGTGAATTATGTGATATGTCTATGACGACAAAGTATATAAGCATAAAACATATTCTTGTTTTCCTCTTCCTAATAAGTAGTAAACTCTTGAAGAAATTACCAAATTCCTAGTATAGCATAGGTCACAAGAAGAGGGATACAATACTTATTGCTTAGATTATGTAACATAATATCTATAGTAAGAGCCACTATAATAACCGTAATTTCTTTGCATAATGTTCTGAAAAGTTTCAGGACTCGATAATAGTCTTTCCTAGTTAAATAATTATTACAAAGAGGACAATAATCAATTGTTCTCCAGGGCCAGTGGTAGAAGATCACAGGAAAAAGCAGTTTAGTTTGCAGCAAAAAATGGCTAAAATTCAGGGGAAATTTTTCTAATTTCTAAGATTATCAAAAGGTTAGAACAGAATTCTGAAGAAGTTTGTAGAATCTCCATCATTCAAGATTTTTATTTTAGCTGTTGTATACTGAAGAAAGTCTAGGGCTTTTTGATCCTTTCACAACAGTAGTATAGATATTGAGATATCTTATGTCCATATATATTTCCATAATTCAATGATTAAGAGAGTGGTACTGATTCAAATAAGAAGGGAATTTGCCCAGCAATGGATCTATTTTTCAGATCCCCATCCACATTTCTTCTACAGAATTAGTGCTTCTAAATTGTTTGGGTTTTATTCTATGAAATAGAGGTATATTTCCTGATTGTTTTTAAGATGCTGTATTTCTTGACTTGAATACCTAAGTGTTCTGTTGTCATGGAAATCTCTTCTCTGAAGTCCTTGAAGATCAGCTCTCTGCTTCAATTCTCTTTCAAATTACTATATCCACTAATTTTAATTCTTCCTTCAAGTTTGCCATGTATCTTCTCACCACATTGCGTGACACAATCTTACCATCTCTTGGGTCAAAACCTCAAGTTGTCTGTCCCTTAGAATACAAGCCTCATTTCAAACTTGGATAGTAAGTCTAATACAACACCATTTGTCAACTAAAATAGATGCAGATTCTTAATTCTTTAAGTGAAGGAGCGCCTATCTTGATAGATATTTGACAGCTCAGCAAACAAGCGAGAAGACTTAGTAATTACTGTGTATAATTTTACATATTGAGGAGGTGCAGGCCAGCCAGTTTCAGACTTTCAGGGTTAATAATGACATGATTCCGTTGGCTATTAATGGAAGTTTGGAAATAAATATCAGTATTGCACAGAAGAAACATATACTTAACAGGCCTGTAGCAGAGAGACAACTCTTGAGAAGCAGGCTACTAAACTAACAAGCTTTAMTTTTTGGAGAGGTCTTATAATTTGGCTCTTGTTGAACTCATCATACGGTTGATGAAAGTTCTGCATCAGAAATAAATAATGACAGTGGCTGAGCATTTGACAAAAGGTTCGCTTGCAGCTTAATGTTCGAGACGTTGCTGAGGTCAAGTTTACAGCCAATGACCTTGGCTAAGGGTWAATATACACTCTCAGTGAAAGAAGCAGGAATATGCACTGCCTTAAAGTCCAGTAGCTGACCCAATATCATCTGGATTTTCAGCCAAAATGCCTTTATTTGTGCCACAGATCCCCCAGAAGGAGAGTAACATATTATCTTCTTTCATCAGGAGATGGAAATGCAGATATAAAGCTGCGTGTTATCTGCATGCTGAAGCAGAACCTGCTTGTTTTTTCATCAGCCTCCCATATGTACATATAACTTGATTAATTAATGACTAAAGTAGAGCATACGGCAATGTCTCAGATGTATTTTATTTATTATTCAATGTATAAGGCATGCTTCTGTCTCTTAACTGCTGTCATCAGCTTTCCCATYCTCCCAATTTGATCCACTAGACTAGGCTAAAAGCCAAAATTATCTCTCGTAATTATTTTGTTCCTGCACTGTAGGATTCTAACTGCTGCAGATCARGTCAKTTCAATGATAGTAGATGATTATTTTTGTTTCCATAATAAAAAAAAMTGTGTGTGTCACTACAGTGGATTTGATGGAAGATTTTTGGTCAGTGTGTTCCAGAACTATAGATATTTTAATGACAGGGCTCTGTACTGATTAAATATAAATTCTTGTACTTATGTGCCTGCATCTCTTAGTCTTCCAATTTTAAATACTTCACTCCTCTGTTTTATTACAGATTCCCATCAGTTTGCTTACCCTATTGCATCAAATTCACAACTAAATGACCCCCTCTGGCCTTAAAAGATTATATGTTAATTTTACATTTACATGTTTCAGAAGAGGGTTAGGATCTTAAATAGAAAGGTGAATTTTCRAATATGTGATTCCTCCCCTAGCATGCTTGTTTATAAACTAATGCCAAATGACTAGTACTATCTATTAAGAACTTAGTGCTAAGGATTGCTGTTCTGACCTTTCGAAAATAATGAGGTTAATTCCYTTCTCCCACCAACAAAGCATGAGATTGTTTGAAATACCATAAGCCTGAAATTCATTTTTGTTYTTATTTGCAGTCCTCAGTGTGCACAAAAATCACATTTTCATACTTTTATGATCTTCTCTGTAACCATAACAACAAGAAACTTTCATTTTTAAGTAAGTTAAAGCTAAAATTGACCTGAATYCTGAAGATGGGTCTGTAAGAAGAATCACGACCTGTACAGTACAGTGCATGAAGAATGTACTCAATACGAAATATGTCATTGCCTACTGCWTTTGAAATTTGAAAGATGCAGTTTGTTAACACCTATGAATGTTTGCATTTCCATGGGAGAAAAGATGGGGAAAAGATGAGGAATTATCAGGTCATGGGCTAGATTAATGCGTTTCTCATTTTTTGAGAGTCACTAGAAAGAAACCTCATAGACACCATTCTCTGTCAGATGATTTAGACAAGCTTCCTCCCTTTTTTGTCATTAAGAGTTAAACTTGATTCTAAATTACCAGTTTCAATTCTTAAGTCTCCTTTACTCTTGGAAATACTGGTGTTTGAACTACCTGAGATTCATGACACCCTATGTGATGTCTGTCTTTACAGCACTCATAGAGAATAAATATTTCCTCATTTTCCTGCATGAGAATTTTGGGAGGGGATTGTACGGGATTGCATAACAAGAAGTTTGTTTCTGTGGATTTTTTWAATCCATTTGCTTATCTGTTCTTCTACTTTCCTGCTGTTTCTGCCATACAATTCCTATTTTACTYCTTCCTTGGCCAAAATGTCTTTTTTCTTTAATAAAATGTTTTCTTTTTCTTTTCAAGTCAGCTGGCCCTTCATTCCTTTTAATTACTCTAGCAATAGAATTGAATAGTACCTCATTCATCGAGTCATTTAGTTGAGTGACTAAGCACTAAGAGCCTAGGCTAGTTTCAGCAAGCTAAGGGCAGATACCAACTCAAGAAATGCTGAGGATCCACAACCATAATTCCAGGTCAGGAAGCCAGGATGCTGTTGGAAAACTTAGGAGACCAGAACTAGGGAGGCACTAGAGGAAGCTTCCAATGTCTGAAAACACATTGAGAGGAGAAAAAAAGAGTTATGTGGGTGAGATAATCTCATTCTTCATCACTCTGGCTGAATGGGGTAGTACAAAAATYGGATTTCCCCAGCCACTGGCAACTTCCCAACATTTTACGCCAGTCTTTCTCCACCTTTAGCAGTAGGGGCTAGGAATCCCTACATTCAGGTTCTAGCTGGAGCTTCAGTGTCAGGAACAGAGGCAGGTGATAGAAGACAGTCTGCCTCTTTCCATTTCCCTCACACTAAGCTTCTAATACTTTGCCATATCACGGCTTTTGTACTCTTTTATTTGGGGCAAAGCAGCATATAAACCAGAGAGTGATGGGCAAGTGGAAATGTGTGTAATCTTCTCCCAGCTTACATCAAGCAGCCCTTACTAGGACTTGATTCAAGCAGCTAGGGCTACTGCATGGTCGAGCAAAAAAAAAAAAAAAAAAAAAAAAAAAAAAAAAAATCTACCTAATTATCATAAAAGTTGGTTAACTAGGTTTAGTTACTTCCATGTTATTCCTTTTTCAAAAGAGCCTGCAGGCACACAATTAGTCACCGCATTGCCTTGTCACATCAGGTATCTCAGCTCTGTCACAAAAGTAACAGCCAGTCTCTAGCAAAGGCAATTATTTCTCCATGGAGTTGACTCGAGGGCTTTTTCTGCAAACTACCTGACAAAGATTGTTTGTTTTATGAGTGACAACTACGAGAAGAGTGCCACTCAGTCATTAGCAGTGACCTGACCTAAGCTACCTCCTGCATTTGACACTTTTTTTTTTTTTAATGGAAAGGGGTTGTGACTGAAATGTTGAATCAGAAATGAAATTACAGGTTTGCATTCTTTAAAATCTATTATATCACTTCATTTTCTCAATCGTATTTCAACRAGAGAAATAGAAGGACAGTGTACAGAATAAATTACTCTTTAAATGGCATGTGTACGCATTTAATACTATGAGGGCACAATCTGTCAGACAAAATGGAATCAGAAATGGGGATGGGAACTGTTACCATGGCCGGGGCAAGTAAGGTCAAGGAACAGGGAAGAAATTGATTCCACAAAGTCAAAGGTCCATGCAGTAAATACTGTCAGGAGCGGTGCCAACAACCTAGAAAAGCAAAGATTGGATGGGGTGATCAGGATAAGAACCAAGCATCAGGGCTGAGCTAGTAGGATGTCAGTTCAGCTAGGAAACAAGTTTTAACAGTCAAAAGCAACTTGCGCAAGAGCCTTGCAAATCAGGCAGATCGGTGGTAAACCCGCCTAAGGGTCAGAAGCCCAACTTCGTCGGCTCAGATTTATCAGGCTTCGTTCTCCGGGGGCACTGACTGACTGGCCAGGCGGATCCTGATGTATTGACCAGGATAATCAACTAATCAGAAAAAGAGGAGGCCACAAGCTTGCGCTARCTTTATAGCACCATCTCTTTTAAAACTGCAAAGCTGCTTCCAGCCGGCGCTGCTTCAGTCTGCCGTCGCAGTACGGAGTGCCCGTTGTGCACGGGTAGCGCCTCTCTCGCAAGGGTTCCTGCGTGGCAGCGGACTGTACCACGAGCAGCGCGGACTGCCCGCTCTTGCTCTCTGATCTGAATCATTGGAGAACAAGTACTGTAATGCTCAGAGGAAAAAATAGGGATTTATGGATACGAGGAAACGTTTACTTTTTATCTTAGACAACTGGCAGAGGTGGAGCAGTTTAAGTAGTTAACTCCCATGCTGGATTTTATAAATCAAAACTTCCGCTTTACACTAGAAATATTTGGAAGACTATATGGCCTTGTGCATGTGATCTGATAGAAGTACTATTGTGTAAGTTGGTATTATCATGAGTTAATATTTTTATTGTGTAACCTCATAAAAAGAATACTACGGTACTCTGAAGTTCCTATGATTAGCTGTGTACAGTCTTCACCTTGAAGTATGACCTTTATTATTACTGGGCATTTTGTGATAGCTGATTGATAGCTATGAAACTGCCAGCAACAGCAAAAAAATGACAGAATATGCTGGATGTTGGATTTTTGTTTGGCTGGGGTTATTTTTTAATCACGCTCAGTGAGACTTGTTCTTGCTAGGCTTTCGTGTCCTGTGTGCAACACCAGAAGAAACATGGAGCCTCATCAGCCCTAATAYTCTAATTATGCTAAAATCACCAAAGCTGAAAAATCACAAGTAAAATAGCCTAGACAAGACAATGCCAAAAATCCACAGTGGTTGAAAAGAAAAGTATTTGCTAATATTATTCCCTGAACAAACATCAGGGAAGTATGTAGTATATATTCCAAGTACATTCCAGACTAGCAGAATGTGTATTTTCTTGCTCAGAAAATTTCTCCTAGTCCTTCAGCTGCTTCCTACTTGCTGATCACACTCATCTACTTATTAACCTTCTTCCAATGCCCAGTTTTAGCAAAATATTATATAATTCAAATGTAGCATAGGTGGCAGGTGATGGTTGTATTTCACTCTTCAATTAACAATATAGTGGTAGCATATTTGTTGAGTTGAACTGAAAGTAGACAAAAATAACCTAATCAACAACAGATAGCTGGATTCATGACCTTGCAAAACGTTTTAAAAAGAGCAGCAGGAATTCTATCTCAAAGCAATTCAATTTCCAAAAGATTCCAACATTTCAAAAATCTCTCATAATTAGCAATATCTGAGATAGATAACAGATCTTAAGATACAGCATGAGAGTTTGTTATTTGWTGTTCAGCAAGCTTGTCAAACATAAAAGCACGGAAGTCAGAAYGCTGCTCTAAGGGGAAGTTGTGATGTAGCCTCTTGAAGGGAAGACCTAATAGTGTCCATCATTTACTGAGCTGGAGAGCCGTGCTACACTTTCTAGTCAGTTCAGACAGAGAAGGCAGTCTGAATTCTTTGAATGCTTATTTGATACGAAGAGCAGATTAAGTATTTGTTTCTTTAATATAAATCTCCATGCCACAAAAGCATAAAGCTTAAGCCAAGTCCATGAGYATAAATACATTATCTAGAAAGAAAAATCCTCATTAACACAGTATCTGAACACCTTCTGAGAGTTAAAAATAAAATARTGAAATAAAAATATAAAAATAAAATCATAAAATAAGCTTTAGGAATGAAAATTAACTAAGAAAGGAATATTATCCCCAAATTTCCTTTGGAAAACCTCATTGCTATGGGAATAAATTCATTAATAGTTAACACAGCTAATAAAAATTGGGGCATTATTGTTTTTATAGCATGAAGGGTATTCAGTGAAAGTGTTACCTTCATACTTATTAATCTTACAAACCCCAAGACTAACTATTTGTTTTTAAAGTTGTGGACAACAGACTTAGTTTTAACTTGCATAGGATTGTCTCTGAGAAGGCAGTATTAAAAAAAACAAAACAAAAACAAAACAAAACAAAACAAACAAAAAAAACCCTTTGGTTTTAGTGCCAAAAGCTGTTTTAGGCATTCTACAYAGTGATGAGAAAAAGCAGCTTAGATATTAATCATAACTCAGCTTCAGTGGCAGGCAGTGTGTTGCACTAACTGTCTGCAATATGCTGATTCAAATTGAGAACATCATTATAATTTTGCATTATCATGTATTTTTGAAGAAATTGAATTCTGGAGTAGTTGTAAAAGTTTAACTATCTATGGAATCACATATACAGCAACTCATAACAGAGGATGCAGTAAAATCCTCATTATGTCGGATGAATCAGTAATAGGTACTGGAACAACAAATAATTTTCAGGTCTAAATGCATGAGGAAATTACATTTCTGGAATGGTAATATTCAAATCACAAAAATTATCATTTTTTCTCTTAATATTACTTTTCACTGGGATTACTCACTATCAAAATATTTTTCTCTTAATATATCAGAAATAATCAGATATCTTACTAACATACTAACGTATCTTAYTAATTAGGTTATCTAACTTACAAAGGAGTCATCTAACCGTACTGTGGATGAGCCCTCAGTGCGTTCAACCTGGACTCATTTACCAGTTCTTTCTCTCTGAGAGCCCTGACAGGTCTTTCCTTCTCTGTTCCTTATCCATAAAGTTGGTTTCAGTGTGGCAGAAAAAGACCTAAATTCTTCATGGAACAATCCCATTGTATATTTTTGAATATACGGAGAGCTATATAAGACAGAGCTACGTAGCACAGTGGGTACTGTAACAAAATGCCATCAAGAAAAGAAAGCCAGCTCCACTGCTTCAAAATAAATTGATTTTAGCACAATTTTGTTACTCAACTCATGCAATAAGAACTAATTGTTTGTTTCTTATGAAAGCAGAAATCCTTCTGATTTGAGTAAATGGATTGCATAAGTCTGTGAGTTTTGACTCAATATTGAGGCAGAAAAATAAACCGAAATGAAGCCATCATTTTCACATTTAGTACTCTGGGCTCAGGCCAAGCCGAAAAAAGGAATCAAAGCAACCTATCATAYTGAAATCACATCCTCCATATGATCCAACTTCTTTACTGCCATTTAGAATAATTTAAGGATTTTTTTAATGAAATTGGTTTTTGAGCTAACCAGCAGAAGGTAAAAACTGTCATAATAACTATGTGTTGATTTATTCTGTGTTTGTACAAAGCATACTAAATTATTGTCATCTCTCAAATTATGCAGGAGGAGAAAAGTCATTTTCCAGAGACCCTAATGTGTAAATGAAAATCCTGCTTAGGAGCAGCTTTGCAATAGGGGTGGGAAAGAGCAAGTATTCTGAATTGTTGCAGTAGGGTTCAATATGTTTCTGTATTTCAGTACTTACGAGTGAGCACAAACAAACTAAGCATAGACTGATGAATCTGTCATGGCATGGCATGTGGTTCAAAAAAGCAAAAAAAAAATAGAATAAAGGTACTTCTTTATGCAAAAGACAGCAATGCCAAAGTTCTTTCTCCCTCATCGAGCTACAACCCTCTTCCTAACTTTAGATATGACTGTTTATGCCAAGGTGTAGAGAGGAGAGAATTTCAGATGCAAGTGCAGACACATCACATTTCATTTTCAGCTCTGCTCATGAAATAGATAATTTGCTCTTATACTACTGCTTGAAAAAATTAGTCTTGGTCTTTTTTTAATGAAAAAATATAACTTAAAATTGCAGAATACTGTTTAGAATTGAATTTATGATTTCAAGGTAAATCTGCTATTCTATTAATTTATACCACTATAGGCTATAGGTAAAGGCTGTTAGGCATTAGTATATTTTTACAATATTTATAATGTACATGCTGCTAATTTGGTGATCCTAAAGCAGATTTAGAATTTGCCTGGGAATTTTGCTGTGGAACTCCCTGTTTTTTTTTTCCCATTATGGTTTTGCATAAGTGCCTTTGTCAGAGGTAGAGTCTTTAAGGATAATTCACGTGTTCACAGTCTGTGACTTTTATGATCACAACATACTCAAAATGGAAGCATTCTTCGTGTGAGTAGGGTAAGGGAAAATAGATTACCTTTAACCAAATACCATGTGAGAATCCAGTAATTTTCTACTGTTGTCCTTATGCAGCAGTTATCTTTAGAAATCTGTCAAGTTTTCTGTAAAGTATATTAACTAACCTGAATATTAATATGCAATAGAGAATTCCTGATAAACATTGCAAATGGAGTAATGAATTTAATTACCTAAGACAAGTGGGAAATTTTTAAGAGTAACCTCTGTAGCACACACTACTGCTGTACCAGTTACCACTTACCAAGCATTTCATTCTCCTTTATTTCCTTCCTTCTTCCATACCATCTGACAGCAGTGGKATTTCTTTAGGTAATTGATAGCTTTATATGATTTCTGAATCCAGATCACTCTTCTTCATTATAATGAATCTTGGGGCAACATGAAAGCTCATATCACATGACAGGACAGCAGAGCACAGTTGTTCACCAACTAGGTTTTAATATAATAATCATATATAGCAGTCAACACTTGAGTTCCTTCATTCCTAGTAATTCAAAAGAAGATTTTCTATAGAAACTACGTTTACCTAAACAGTATCATTTCCAAGATGCAAATTTTCATCAAAATTGTATAATAATCTTGCTAAAAAACTCAACCAAATTTTCATTAAATCTGTAAGTTAAACAAGATCAAAGCTGGACTGACATATGCAAGGAAATTTTATCCAGAAAGTGCTTGTCATTGGTGAAAACCCTACTCATTCAGTAAG
Organism: Rhea americana; assembly: GCF_003343005.1. NCBI lineage: Eukaryota > Metazoa > Chordata > Aves > Rheiformes > Rheidae > Rhea > Rhea americana. The sequence continues at coordinate 1,699,832 of NW_028186379.1, forward strand.
TCTCTCCTKGTCTGATTCCGTGATTGCAGTTTTCTCTTCTGAGACCTTGTCTACTGTAGTTCATTGGAAAAAGCAACTATTTTAATCTTTCATATGCAGAGATAGTCATTATCATTACAAATAGTACCAGGTTTTAAACATTGCCTATCGTTCAAATAAAGTATGGTTCAGAAGTAGGAAAGGGGGAAAGTATTGTATTAATTCATATGGTGCTTATGATTGAGATAWAAAAGCAAAGTCTGGTTTTATCATAGTTTGAAATAAAGTTTTCACACCGCAGGCAATCAGTGGCACATAATATTTCAGTGCATTTCATTTTTGTGTGTGCAAGTAGTGCATTTCACAGAGGCAAAAGTTGTAAATGTGTAAATGGACCTGGGTGAATTGTACGTATACAAGCAGTAAGTTATAAAAGATCCTTGTCACTATATTTTTTTGAAATAAGAAATACTAAAAGAAATTTGCAGRTAGGAAAGCAAGTCTCTTGGGTAACAGGCAAACTTATTATAGCCTTTAATTCTCTGTAGCTTTAMAAATATGAAAAAACCTTTTAATTATAGCAAGGTATAATAAAACTAATCTTGTTCAGTGCTTCTCATCTGCATGAAAAACCAATTTCAATCTTTCTTTTACAGGAAGACTAAAATTGCTTTTCTCTTTTTCTGATCAGTTTTTTTTGCATTGAATCTGGGAATATCTAGATCAGGCTAGCCTCATCTGTAGTCTCAAAGAATCACCTGTGTATGAACTGAGAGTTTCAAAGGAGCACACCACTTTAGAGATTCATAGGAGCCAGGAAACAAAGTAAAATTTGTGCCAGGTGTGGGAAAGCATTTTGGCAATGAATAGTTAGTGAGATTTTCCAAAAATGTAGTCTCCCTGGGGTTATACTGCTGGCCGCTTCTGAAAATACTATGAAACACCTATTAAAGCCTGCTTAAAAAAAAAAAAAAATGTTTCTCAGGATCTTAGTAAAATCAGTTCAACTTACATTCCTAAATTATAACATAATTATAAATTATATACTAATTCTTATCACTTCTGAAAATGTCAATTAACTTTTCATAATAGCTTAATGATTTCCAAAGGACATTGATCATTAAAATCAATGTAAATATTACAGTGACTTCAGGGAGKCTTTGAAAGCAGCTTCTAACTCTCTTAGGCTCCCTCAAATGCTTCACTAAAACCTACTTAAAAAGATTTAATTTCAGAGCACTACACTTAATAAAGCAACACAATAAACTCAACTTTGTTGTTTGCACTGCAAAATTACTTTCGTTTCTAACCCATCACTCCAATAAAAATACATTAGACCATTTACTCCACTGGGGGGAAGTAATCCATACTAGCATATTTCTTTTGAGAGAACTATAGTTACATAATACAAAATTAGAATTATTTTAGAAAATAATTAATTGGAAGTTCTGCATCTTCTACAGTATGTGTAGGTTAATCAAGAAGCCTGTTATTAGCTTTACTAAGAAAGCATTGCTTATTGAGCTAGAAGGAAAAAACGTAATAGGTAAAGAGATTGTGTTGCCTCTATCTTGTTTTCAACAAGATATCTTAATGCTTCATCACACATTGCAAGCTGCAGACCTTCTCGTGTGTGGACTGATGATGTACTTGTTATGAAAGTGCTTCCTTTTTCTGATGTCAACTATTTTTAGATTACATACTCCAGATGCATTTGAAAAACTGTTTTGATATCTAGAACCTCTTAAGAACAGAAAAATTTTGTTCCAAGTCTTCTGCCCCTCCACCACTCTTCTCCCTATCCCCATTTTCTCTCACTTCTCTAACTGTTTTGTATGGAATAGTGTTTGAAGTCAATAGCCAATGTAGCAGGATTAACAAAAACTGCATGAGTGTGTAATGACAGTACTGTTTGACAGTCCAAAGTTACAATCTTCTTGTCAGTCTTCTACTAGCTAGTATTCTTTTGCATGGCTTAAAGCAATAGCACAGAAAAAAAAAATCTGTGTTATGTATTTTTGAAAGAAAAACAAAACTGAGATGTAGTAGTTCACCTTTGGCTGAGTCACAAAAGGCTTAGGGTGCTCTGCCGTGCATCTGAGAAGCCCAGCAGRAATGCACTGTCTTAGCTGGGAGAGGAGAGACATCTGAAGATGACTGTGTCAAGCAGCTGGAAGGGTGAACCCACAGGTGTGTATCACAAATAAGAAAACAACCCTCAGGTTTTYAATGGGGGGAGTTCTAAAGCAGGAGTAGCACTCTTATCTAGTGATGGTGAAATAGAGGTCATCTCTCTCTCTCATTCAYAMACACTYARGAATGTACTGCAGCTCTGTGGYTATGTCAACAGATGAAGAACTGTAAGATACAACCAAAACACACTGATACGGGGGGTGGAGGGAGGGAAATCTGAGACATGGTTTTGTGCTTAAATTTCCATTCTGCTCGTGCATGTAAGATTGGTGATGGTCACTCCAAAGGAAGCATTATAACCTTATATAAACAGTTTTAAARTACTCACTTTTATTTTACTTACAGAACAAAGACCTTGTTGTCAAAGTTGTACCTTACCATAATTATCAAAGTATTACGGACTTTTCTATGAATGAGAATTGTGACACCAAAACATGGCCGAGGGCCAAAATTTAGGATTGGGTTAGATTATTTCTATATAGTTTTCATTACGTTATAAGGATCGTCATTACAAACTTCTGAAAATAAGAATTGATCAGCAAATCTTTTTATAACTATTTCCAGATGTATATTGCTATAGTGGTCTTAGCTGTAACAATTTACTGTTGAGTTGTAACTCCTCAATTTTCAGAGGACTGCAGGGGAGAAGACTTCTTGGCCAAAGCTAACAGTATCTGCAATACTATGTCATGGAAGAGACAATGCGACTTTCTAAAACATAAATAAGATGAAGGCATATAGTATAAGATCATTGAATTTACCMGAACTCTTTTGGTAATATTCTAGGTCAATTGTCAAAGTCAAATTGCTCTACAGCTTTTGCTGAAAGCTAGATGAAGAATCATAGCACACRGCTTCATTCCTAATGATTGTTATTATTGTAACTATAGCACCAATAGTCTCTCTAAAAACTGTTATTTAAACCTCCTACCTCTTTATCTCAAGTGCACGGTAACACCATATGCTTAAAGCATCTTTTTCTCTTTCCACATGTAACTTAGAATCTGGATATTTTTAACTCATGCATATGCTTTACATACAGTTTGATGTTCACTGAATYCAGTATGAGGGTTGCTTTCCCTTGAAGGCAAAATAAAGATGGCTATTGAAAAGCACTTTCGAAGTAGCAGCTTACCTAGTGGTATGTACCTGCCACAGYGCAGTTTACTCCAAGGTCCCTGCTTTATCCGTATGTTCACAGCAAAAATAAATCACATAAATCTTAGCAAATGAGCAAGACATCAATGATACATTACTGGGGAATAAAAATATCTCAATAAGTACATATAGTGAAACCTAGCAATTAAATCAGTGCGCAGTATTGCTGATGTATGTCCTGAATTGCTATAGCAGTCCAGTGTTAAACAAACTCTTACCATTTTTCTTCCGTTTGTGAGTGGAGTTGAGTTCTCTTCTCCACCCACAYATTTGACCTGCAATCCCTTTTAAGTCTCAGGTGGTTCCTCATAGCTTATTTGAGACTCTCTTCTTTAGCRTTTGTCAYCACAGATAATCGCACWTTTTTSGGGATAAGCGGGTTTTAGGTAGGGCTCCCTAAACAATAGCACCATTTTTTTTTTTTTTTTTCCTTTTTTTTAGTTCCTAAGGCTTCTCCTTARTTTGTTTTGGGGTAGGTGGTATAGTTCTGGCTTATGGTTAATTTAAGGGTCTAAGCTTTTCTAATTAGAACATGAATTACAAGACTCAGGTGGACGTCTTTCACAAGACCAAGCTCAAACTTGAGGGAGTTTCCATTTCAGTTGTAGTCCTAAAATATTTAAATATTTTCATTGCTTAATATTAAKTGTAATGCCAGTCCTTGTACACTAAACTATAAACAGAGCAGAATGGAAARAGATATTACTGGTGTATATAATACATGTATGCATAGTAAGCATGCATAAACTAGCTGYGTACTGTGCAGCTGTGTGGTCATGGATAAGTTGTATTGAGAAAATAGGAGTATACAGAGAAAAAGAATCGAAAAGGTCTTGAAAAGACCGGGCTGATGGAATATTATCTGCAGGACAAGAACAACCATTTGACATGCATCATATACATCACTAACAGTAAGAAGTCTTGAGATAACTGACCAACACTAACTCCTATGGAGACATAAAAAATATTCTGCAGCAGTATAAAATCATGAAGTATCATTAAGGCAATTAGCAGATAATTATAAACTACCTAACAATATTAGCCACATAAGTGAGTGGAAAAGAACTTTATCTCTTGACATTGATATCAATGAAGTTAACAATAACAGTAAAGAACTAATGTAATAAAACAGGAAAATAATTAAATAAATCCAATTAAAATATATATTTAAATGCACAAACTTGATATGCCATTAGGTAATTCTGCATAATGGTTTTAAGACTCAAAGARGAGTACTGATTATAAAATAAAATTAGTTAATTAACCAGCAAGCAATCAGCAGTGGATTGCAGAAGCACGCTTCTGCTACTGTCCTCTGTTAATCAACAGACTAGTTGACTGGATTGAATAGCTAATGAAGTGCAATAGAAATTAAATGTAAAAAGACTACTTAATTCATTGTAGCTGTTAAGACACCCTAAAAAGATGTGTGCTTTCARGGCTTCTGGGTACACCTACCTCAAACCAATTCCAGTGTTTCAAAAAACTAAGCAAAACCCCCAAATCATACTGAGAACATTCCATACGTATGTGCAAGGAGCATTCCCTATATATATTGTCTTGTATGTGATTAATCAAGGGCTTCCCTCTCCAAATTAGTAACCCCAAAATATCTTTCCTTTAAAATTTATTTAATATTTCAGTCTGCAAGGAGGAGGCATGGAAAAATCTCTGAACAAGTAAGACTGCACTTAAATAGGTATTTATTACCTTTTCTGTATCAGAAAAGAGAACAAATACTTGCCACTCATTTTTCAATACTGCTATCAAAGGCWGCTAGTGCCCTGGAGTCAGAGATCCCAACATCCCTGATCAAAATGTGATTAGGAAAGATGAAGTCCTGCCCCTCTGGTTAGACAAAAGTGGAAACCCTGGCTCAGTGCAGTCACCACGATGGAAGACTTGCTTAATACTATTTCTTGAAGTGATCCCTTCATTATTCAGATTCATTCTGGTTTTGGTGAGCCAGCCGTCTGAGTGCTARTCAGCAAGACAGTAAGTTTCAACCCTTTCCAGATTCAGGTTAGGGGATGAGATGAGAGGGTGACCTACAGACTGAGAGATAAAGACAAGAAAAACAGAACTCCGCTGTGGAAAGAACCCAGAAAGCAAYGTAAGCGTTAACTGAATTAAAGGAGTTGGCAACATACGCTGTCAGTACCAGGTAAAATAGAGACTTCATCTGATAAGCAAAAATTCGTTTACCTAAAGTAAAAAAAAAAAAAAAGAGAGAGAGAGAGAGAGAGAGAGAAACAACGTGATCAACTCAGTAAAAACTGAATAAGCCTGAAAAAAATGTTTTTAATTAATTTACAAATCTTAAGTGAAGAAGAATAGAAACTTAAGAAGAGTAAGGTACTGAAAGAAGTCGTCAGGAAAAAAAAAAATCCCTCAGCCTAGCAGCATGAAAGCATAGCTTGCAGCAGCTGCTACCAAGGTATTTCAATCACCCTGCAAAGATGAGCACCTCCTAAACCAGCAGGGCTCAATTTTTATCCACACGAGAGACAGAAAAGCACTTCTGACATCTTGGCAAGTGTAGTACTCTTCTCTCACGCAGAAGGAGGCAAATTGTTATTACCTGCCAACTTTCTAGCCTGTCTTCTCACAGGTGCATTATGATATCTAATATTTGTTTCAACTTGTAACTATTCAAGTTTATATATAACTGATGGAATAGTCTGAAATACTGAAAGCGTATTATTTTTCAGAATTTGGATGCTGCTAGCAAAATCAATGCAGAGTTACCAAGTGTCAAAAGTTGTTTTCTTYGGGAATAGCTTAGGAGTGCTGCCACCTAAGTTAACTTCAAATACACACCTCCTYGTGTTCAGCTCCACTTCGTGCACGTTTTGTTGGGGCTTCTTAAATAGCTTTAGGTGATTCCTTTGGCCTTGATGGTGCTCTGTCTACTTCAGAACTATAGATTGAGTAGTTGCACTGGCAATGTTTTGCATGTATTGAAACAGTCCATTGACAAATTATTAGCAGCATTTGTGATAAAAGATAACTTTGGAACTGTTTCACATTAATATGTACATTATATATAGGAAAGACTATAATGTTAAAGTTCTTGAATACTCATAATTTTCTAATAATATACCAATGGGGCAAAACTAGAAAGAATATTATGCAGTAAAAGAAAACAGTACTGGTAGAGTGCATAAGGCATTGTGCTAACTTTCTAAAGAAAATTCAAATTTTACTTCCAGAGATTATTAGGTCTGTGTAATAAATATTGTTCCTTAAGGAAATGCTGTCTGGGCATGGAACATTGTCATCCTAACAGGCAAAGGTCCCAGCTACTCTTAACACAGGAGAAAAATACACACAGGATGAGGATGCAAATTAGTTTCCTTACTCTTGTTCACATAAGCAGCTCACAGGCTATACCTCTTGAAGTCATAATACTTTAGGGACATGAATAAACTTACAAGTGGCAGAAATGTACACCTGATGGCTTTTTTTTCAGAAATATTTTATCAGTGCCAGTTTGAAGAGTATTTTTATGAAAGATGACGCAGGCATTTTGGTAGATACTTAAAATGTATCTTTTTTTGGGAAAAAAATAGTGATGTCTAACAATTTTTCCCACTAGCCTGGTAAGGCATTGGGAGTGTCRGGAAGAGGCATGGCACTGCGTTGTTGCTAGGAGCAGTAGCACCTATTACCGTTTTGCTGAAGTTTGGAGCTCTACAGACCACAGCTGGAAGTCCTTATATTAAAATTCAATATGCATAGGGGACTGCAARTAAAGAGGTTTGTTTTGTCAAAATAGACTTGTCTGCACTAAAGCACAAATATGTGAAAACTCAAATGAGTACTGTCTACTTTCAAAGTACACAGACATTTTCATTGACAAATATTYTCAACATTCACTTAAAATCAATCATCTTTTTTTTTCCTTAAAAGTTAAAAGCAAAAGGCAAATAAAAAACAGCAGCTGGGAAAATGTTATCAGAGGAAGTTACTGAGCTACTGTCRTAAAAGAGCTTTCTGATAGCTAATAGCTTTGTTAAAACAGTAGAAGAAATGGATTAAAGTGAAATTGCCCACATTACCGTTTTTCTTGTTCCAGGAAATTTTAATTCCTTCTATTTAATTCCTGCTTTTGGATACTTTTCTTGAGTTAAATATTCAGTGTGTTGAAACAGTATCTGATAAAATCTAATTTGAGTTAGGATCACAGTAAGTTTCATGCTGTTTTATTCTCTTCCATAATCTGTACAGTTAGGATTTTTTTGCGATTAAATTGCACAAATATAGTCCTTCTGTATTCTTTTAATGTAATTCTTTACAATAGAAAATTATACATTATCTTTAATAATGAGTTGTATTTTGAAAGCTAGAGTTCTTATCAGTCCTTGGATAAATCAATCATTTGAGCACTATTAAGAGTCAAAATTTGAAACGGATTACAAAACCTATTAAATTCAAATTATTAATGTATTATATACATTAAAATCATCYGATTTTCCTCCATGTGTTCATTCTTTATTATCCAATACACCAATTTTCTACTTTTATTCTATATGGTGATTTATTTTCAATTCAAGTCATAAATGCAATTGAAGATTGTTAAGGTGAAAGGCAAGGTTTAAACAAGTGTGGTTGTTTGAAGTGCTTGGACTGAAATGCAAGTATTTGCTGTCCCTGTTTTCCAGGCGCTGGCACCTGGCTCTACATTTATGTAATAATGATAATTATGACTTTAAAATATTTCCACTTTTTATCTCATGAATGGTAATATAAATGTATGAGCAGTTCTGAGAGTATGGAATGAAATCCTGGGCTCTCCTTTTGCAGATGAAGATTTTAACAGCAACTGTATAGGGACATCTACTGCTTTGAACCACATGCCTATTGCCTTGGTGTAGGTTACCTTGACCTCAATGATAGGAGTAGGGAGTTTCACACTATCTAAGCTATCTTATAGGTTGACTGGACCTTATGATTTCTCATGAATCTTCCTAAGCCACAGGCAAGTCATACTGCTTGATGGTCGAACATTTTCAGGAGACATATGGGTTGGGTTCCTCTCGGGTAAGGAGGAGACTAAAACCAATCCTCCTGCTTCCTGACCACATGCTGTACTTGCTGTGCACTCATTGAAAGGGTTATCTTCTGCTATGATATACTTTAAAATAAGAAGTTAATCTTCCTCAGGCTTTGTAAGAGCAAGTGTAGTTACATATTCCTTATGAAAGGATTCCAGATTCTGCTCTTGCTTGGCAAACAGCACAGAAATCCAAGTCTTGAGTCTGGTTTGGGCTCAGTTATAAGTTATTGTAGGTTAACTTGCTGACTCCTAAACCATTTTAGCTCTAGCCTTTCAATGGTTATAGTAATCATGCTTATACTGACATATCTGTAAAATGCAAGGGGATGCATGAATTCAGAGGGAGTCAAATTACTGAAACAGCAGCAGAACAGAGAGCCACAGCTACGTGTTRATGTAAAACCCTCTGTGAAACAGTTGCAGGTATTCTTTTGTTAATCTACAGCTTTCAGATGAAGAGAGTAATGACTTAAATGCATCTTAGCATGTATAACATTAGTCTAATTTAGGCATATTTTTGTCACTATTACCTTCATATTGTTTCTTTCCAGCTCATTGCAACTCATTTCCAGCTTGCTGTCACTTCAGCTCTGATCCCAATGCTGTTTCTGCAAAGACAGCACTTCTGCGTAAAGTCCTATTGATTTCAACAAAATGCTCACTGGAAGTAAAATGTTTACTTGTAGAATTAGGGCTCTAGATTGTAAAGTCCTTTCTTATCATGTAATAACTAATACAATAATAAGACAGTGTCTTCTCRGCTGTGATCTTGATGCTACTGCAATAAATAACAGCAGTATGAATTACAGAGCAAAATAATAAAAACAAAATARAATGTGAATCTACATGACAGTTGAAATTAGACGAAAATGCATTTCTTCATCCATTGTTCTTTGACTTAGTTCATTAYTGACACACTTTTTAGATAAGCTGTCTGTGAAAAGAGTATRGGGAACAAGGTAGGTGTCAGAGTTAGGGTGATGCTCATATGTGTTCCCACCTGTTAAATTACTTTCCTGTTTATTTAGATGTTGAGGAAACTGCATTATTACTGAACAAGAAATAAATATCTACATTCTAATACCATAACCACATAAAAATAGAKGAAGATAATGCTGACAATACTCACTTTTCACAGTACAGATTAAAGACTTYACATACATCATCTTTTCTGCTCATGAGACCGTGCAGCGCGCCATCACAGCATGGGCACAGGGACTACAGCAAAGGTTGTCTTTCCTCTTTCCTTTCCTCRCCTGCTTGAGACTTACAGACTAGCTATGTCTGGCAGTCTGCCCTTACAGAGCAGAAGACAAGCCACAGTACCAAGCTGCAGAAATGTATGAGATAGAGCCCTGCTTGTGTGAGGGAGAGTGGAGTAGGAGTCAGTTGTGCAGCGCTCAGATGTGTACACGAGGTTTGAGGGCTCTATCATTAATCCTAGTTCTTGTTCTGCAGCTCTGTTTTGCTGCACTTCTGTGAGAGAGACACTGAAAATATTTGGGAAAATAAATCAATCTTCTTGTGCTAAACAAAGCAAATTAACATGGAAAAATATTCTCTCTACTTTTACTGTGGCACTGCTAATGTCTGTTTGGGCTAAGTCATAGCTACAAACTCAGTTATATTTGTGCTCTTTATCATGCAGAATGTACTTTTTTGTTTCTTAGCACATGAGACACCTACAGTRTCACAGAGTACACCTTAGTTTCAAGGGAAGTTTAGAAAATTTTAGAACAAAGCATTATTCAGTTCTGTTTTACACTATATGCCAAGCATCTCATCAACAACAGATAGATTTCTAGAAGAGATCAGAAATACTTGTCACTGGCATCTCATCTGCTAAAAATCAGCAAAAGCTCCTCTGATTGCACTGACTAGTGCAGAATCTGATCAAAAAAGCCTTACTTAATTTTACTACCATGAGATTTAATTATAAAAAATGAATATATTTGTTCAATTCAATCTACCTGCTGCAGCTTTAATTTATTCTCTAGATTAATTTCATTTCTTATTTCTCAAGCAATACTTGGTGCTGAAAGGCAACACCTAAGTAAAATTGATGAAATGCTATGCTAGTGCTTAATTTCCTGTTTCACTTTCTTCTCCCCTGTTGTTTTAGGCAGTAGGAAGTCTGTAAACAATAATAGTGTTAAATATATAAGGTAATGTGCAAAGTCAGTCAGGTCTGAAAATTTCTGGGTTTAGCTAGAAGTTAAAGGAACTTGATAGCACAGAGAAATTGGCATCATTTTGACTTGTATGCTTGAAAGTAGACTGCTAATGCAGTCTATAATAAATATTCTGTAATAAAAATTCATGAATACACATCACATCTCAGATGTCAGGATTTTCTAAATTTTTTACAGCTTGCTTTCAATCAAACTTGAGAATACAAATAAATAGTTATCTTTTTTCAAGAGCATCATGATTAGAAGAGCCTAGACTTTTGCAGTCCCTCTCACAAACTGCAAAATATTTATTGAGAGCTACACAGCAGATACWAAGTTATTGTGCTATGACGGAAGGATCCAGTGTTGTTCCATATCCTACCTGGAATTCCCAAAGCTCATAGATAGAAAAGTATTTTTCAAACTTAGAAAGCCTACAGCATTTGCTCTGCTCCATTTCCATTCCCCCCCCCCACCCCCGCCTTTTAATTGCTTAGGGGGATTAGCAGAACTGGCCCAGAATCYGTTCCGCAGCCTCTCGGTGCTCTCTGTTCTTAGTCATGTAGCCAAATTSATTTTACCAATAGTGTCTACTTTTACATGTTCTGATCCTACATAGTCTCTAAATTTATGATTCAATTTGACTTTATTTGGCTCCTGTTCTTAAAAGGATCATAAATTTGCCATTAATCTTTGATTGTATTCCATCTGCTCTCAAGGTGACTTCTATCGCTTYGGTACTTACTACAGAGCTACCTGCCAAACAATCTTTTGGCCGTGAGGCTATGTGTTTTTCCAGGAATGGTTGTACCAGGGTATTTCATTCTTGTTTCATAAGCTGATTATCAGCTGCACTAGATCATAACATTCAATTCATTTGAAGTGCTGTATTTCTGCTTTTTGAAAGCACCTTAAACTTTTTTTCTTTTCTTCTTAAACTGATTTGGTCCAATATCCAATACTGAAGAAACGTTAAGTATTCTCAARTGTAGGAGCTAAACTTTTGCTTCTAGTTAAGGTGAGGTAAGAATGTACATACAGCACATTTGATTTCAAAGTCAATGCTTCTGGCACAGAAAACCATTGAATCACAAATTTTTGGAGCTGAGGGAGCATTCTGGRAAGCATCACTATGAAGTTGTTCTGTTTTTGTACTCTTTCTTAGACACCATTGTGTTGGCCTGGGTCGGAGGAGGAATACTAGACTGTATAGACTGGCGAGCTAACTCAAACACAGGCAAATATCTGTGCTTTTTTTTTTTTTTTTGTTATCGGTTCTACAGTAGCTGCATGTATATGCGCTGTTATCCTGTAGCACAAACAAAATGGCTTAACTCACAGTGAGAGAACGAGAGAAGACTAWTTATATAAGGGGACGGTCTCACTAGCACCCTGGGGTGTTCTAATGAGAAGTGTAGTTCTCAGTTTGTAGGTATGATGAGTCTTTTAGAGTAAAACAGGTAGGTTAAATATTAGAGAAAGAATAGAGACAGAGGGACAGCATCCAACTGCTAATACTTAATTTTTCTCAATAAACAGCATAACTAGAGAACATACAATGTTTTAAAACTACCTCTTTCTAGAGGACAATATGCAGGGCTGATAGTCCAAGCCACATATTAACAGTTCTCAATCAACTGCTAATGTGAACTCACTCTTCAAAGCATCTTGTTTTAGCTAATGATTTATGTTTTCAGGCCCTGGATTACTCTACTTAGGCTTTTCAGCTGATGTTATTTCTTTCTGTGGATTCTTTGGTAATGTTTTCTGATTAGACTTAGAGAATCAGAGCCCACAATTGAAATTTTATCTTGATCCAGCTCTTTCTCATGAAGAAAGCAAGACAAAATCAGAAAATCCTCCTATACTAATCAGTAGCAACTGCAGTTTTATTTCAGCATGTGGTTTCACCAAGTTCAGATTTAGATTTGGCAACAAACCTGAGCCACAACCTTCTTAAATAGGTATTTTCAGCTCAAATTTGGTTTAAAAATCAGAAGGTGGCATTTGAACCCACACGTACCCTGTCTTGTTCTACTATAGTGGGACTGCACAATTTAAGGAATAAAGCCAGATCTCTGTTTTTCAAAAATCTTAAATGTAACTTGAAATATAACCTCAGTGTGAAGAAAAATCACTCAGGTGTGCTAGAAAACTCAGTAATGCTGACAGTGCCTGTAAGTTCATCTCTGAGTGTTGCAAACTAGTTTAGCACTACATTACATTTCCCACGTAGGAAAGACACTCAGTATTGCTTGAAAACTGGAGAGAAGCAAATAAAATGGCAGGCATTTCAAGACTTAGATCTGCAGTACTGCGTTTGCAGGCATGGTAAGATGAGGCCTTAACCCAAACTCTGTCCTGGTACATAAAGTAGCATCCCCCCCCCAAAAAAAAAAAAATGTTCACATAAAACAGTAACAGTACCCTACTTAGTTCTTTGAGGCTGTCTTGAGTTCAAGAGTTGAAACAGCTTTGCCAGACCTCCTGCCTGTAGCTGTAACCCAAACCTTAGCACTAGCCTTCCACTCTGGCAACAGAGTGCCAAAAATGGAGGAAAAACCATCCACACTGAGTGATAACAGTTTCTGGTTTGTTAGTAGAGAACCAGCTAAAATCAGCAGTTGAACAGATTCCCTAGACTTTCCTCACTAAAACCTTCATTTTTCCATATGCRCTTCTATAGCTTTCCATAGAAGCAAGGTACTGAGGGCAGTGTGAAAGCCAAAGATGAAGTGCATGTATCAGCTGGGAGGTCTGATGGCACTGGGTACAAGAGCACAGCYTAGCCCAAGCACCATACCTACTGTTACAGGTAAGCAAGGACCCCGTGCAAATTCAGAGGAAGCCTCTCACAGTGACAAAGTCATCACCGCATACCTGACTGAGTTTAGTTGAGCAGATCCTGTTAGCCCAGCTCTAGAATCTAATTTACGGAAAATTTTGATATCAAGCTTTGTTTTGAACTCTAGCTTTCCAGGTGCACAAGGTTCTCAGGAATTCCATGTAATGAGAGAAGAAATTGTTCATGTAAGCTCWTTTTAGTCCACAATTTACCTCTTTAAGCTTGGCAAAGTTTTGTAATAGAATTGCTACGTAAATCACATTCTCTGAAAACAGAACCCTTCACTGTAACTGGACTTACCCATAGGAAAAGTCTTCTGGGCACCTTGAGAACTGACAGAAAAGCTTTCATGTAGTCCCCTAACAGCCCTCCACTTACACATCTAGCCTAACTGAACTCCTATCAAGATCATAACCCCCAATCTCCAGAAATTTAAACCCAACTGCAAACCTAAGTAATAGCTTCCAGGTGCGTAGGAAACCCAGACTCAGAAAATTAAGGAGAAGCCTGAACACAGCTGCAGGTGTCACTTCCCAAATTAGCTCTGCCAGCCTATCTGAAATAATTAAATTCACTTTAGTAGTTACATTAGCTCTTCAGAGCTTGTTCTGTAGAACGTGAACTCTAGCCACAAACTTAGTCTTCACGCAGAGGAAGATACCCTCTGCTCTGTGAAAGTTCAGGAGAAGCAGTTCCCGGTGCCTGGGAAGAGCCCTTCGTTTAACTCGCGAGGCCTGCACGCGGCTCTGCTTGCGCTTCAGCGAGACCCCGCGCTGTGCGGAAGCTGGGGAGGCGATCTCGTGCAGACCGCTGCTTGCTGCCGTGGCTGCGGCTGGTCAGCGGCYGAGGTGGTTCTGCCGTCTGTACTGCACTTAAAGCTACTGCAGACCTGGGCTTTCAGACAAGCCCGTTAATCCAGCATGGCTGCAAAGTTCGGGRAAACTGAATACACGGTGACTAATAGCAGCCATGGGATTCCTGCCTCCAGTCAGGAATTAAATGAGCACTTAAATGGGATCCGAAGGCTTGACCCTCAGGATCGCTGACCCTGTAGGCATCCATTCCCCAGAAAGCTGTCATGGGCAGAGCCACCTACTTGGCCATGGGCAGGCTTTCGGCTGGGCTCAGGGGTGCCAAGGCTCCTATCCCTTCCAGTYGACCCTTGCATCAGGACCTGGGTGCACAGATGGGCTCTGCGCTCTCCTCCCCACTGGGGCTCAGCTGCTGTGGGCAAGGTCAGCCCAGGAAACTAACTGCAGTGTCGTGGTTTTGTGCTCAGGCTGATATGCCAGGTCCTTCGATTGCATGTGGTGGGAGCTCAGGCAGGCACCTAGGGCTTCTGGAGGCTCCTGGGACAAACCTGGCTTGCACTAGCAAGCTCATTCACTCAGTCTTTCTGTTCAAACCCTTTTGCACTTGTCTTTGTAAATGTAACATTAGATGGAGAGCCAAGTGGTAAAAAGTAACTTCAAGATACTACCTTGAAGATCCGCTAGGCAGGATTTTGGTTGGACACCAAACATGCTGCCCCTCAAGGACTACCTCCCATGGCATCTCCTCTGGAGGTGTGGAAGCTAATGCGGTGTGGTGGGGCAGAGGTAGAGGGCCCCAGCGACGCTGAGCTGGCAGCCAGGGCCGGGGCAGGACGGGTCAGCGGGACCTGTTGGTGCCCTGGGGGCCCCAGGACACCATGCCTTGGCCTCCAAATGAGGATGAAGGGATTCGCTACATTCGTCCTGGTATTTGGCACCAGGGAGCTCCTGGACATCCCCCAGACCCTTGTTTCAGGATTTCAGAATCCCTGCTGGTCATCAGGATGGTCTTATCTTCACTCGGCGTCCTTTATTCAGCAGATACCTGGAAGTCATTTGCAAACTTAGAAGGACTGAGTGATAATAGGTTTTTCCTTTACCCCTTCCCTACGCCCCATAACCCATCTAAATTCAGCCACCTCTAAAGCAAATTGTCACAACCGGTCAAGTGTCTAATCCGAGGCTCATTTTATTTAGTGGATAGATTTCCAAAGGTGCTAGTGTACTTGGGCTCTGTCCGTAACGCAAGCATAGTTAATTCAAGCTATAACTTGTTTATGACCTGAAAGGTAATCTTAAATGAAATATCATGCAACCCTCGATGGCTGTTAGCATTCAGAGCCTCTGCTTTAATTCCCTTCCGCAGGGCAGTCCCTCCAGTAGAAGTGCCTTCGCGCTTTTAGCTGGCAAGGCGGACCGAAGGAGGCAAACGGCAGGGTCTGCTCGTGTCTGCGTACGCCGCCAGCTGGGTGTCCCACCGCCGTTTCCATACCTCGACTCAGTCTCACCTTACCCAGCTGTGCAATACCTTGCCTGGAGGATAGTTCCCTTACAGACATGAAAACACTAACTATGCATAAACCTTCCTGAAAAAGTATATGCAGTGTAAAATGTTGTTGAGTTAACATACATAAATTTTAAAGCAGATGTGGATCACTTATTGAAACGTATGATTCTTTCTCAGTAAAAATAAGATAATTGTAAACACATTTGCCTATTTGCTTTTTAAAAGCAACATCTATACGATACGCACAGATATAATACAAGTTGTTTCCTTAGCAACCATCAGATTGAAGGAAAACAAAATTCAATATTCTAAGTAACAGTAACAGAGAAAACCAATTAATTCTGGAATACTAATTCCATTCTATCCTGAAATAATTAGCAACTATTCCAAACTGAATTAAAGCACACATTATTACCCTTTAGAGAGTAAATCTCTGCAAATTAGTTAATAAATTTCCTGAATTAGTTTGGAAAATTAAATGAAAATTATTTGCATATAAGTGGAAAGTTGTTTACTACCAGCTTCAGTCGACCCATTGCAGCATTTTAAATTTCAGTTAATATTTTAAACAGCATTAAAACCTACTAATGATAACCAAATTTTCCGTGCATTGCTAAAGCGGTAATGGGGAAATTGCTGTGGGGAAATCAAAGAAGCAGACAAAAGGCTAGCTTATAAGCTCAGCTGGCCTTCGCTGGGTCCACAAATTTGTGTAATTTCATTACAAAATTTCAAAATAACACYGCTGACTGCCATCCATGTAAAGATAAACTTTCAAAGGAGAACTGAAGGTATGTCGTAATGAGATTTTCCTAATTGCGTACGAACAGCTGAAAGAGTAATGCTGTAAACTTTCTCARTCCACCTTAAAGCATTTCTGACTTTGAAGCCAAAATAACAAATAGTGTTAACTCCTAAATATTGAGGAGTTCAGCAATCTTGTACTTTAAACGTTTTCCAATTCCACATTAGGTAAAGGAAGTTAGAGAGATTTTGTTTACCTGTTCCGAAAAATGTAACCACTGATATTCACTTTTCAGCTTTTTCACTTTCCTAGTTTAGAAATAAAAAATCTGGCTCTGCTACCAGTCTGCTCAGGAGACTAATCACCAACATTAAGAAAGATTTTGCTGATTTTTTTTTCATCCAGAACCCTCATTTACCCCATTTCTTTTGTGAGACTCTATAAATGCTCCAATAGCTTTTTCTCCACCCCTTTAATTGGAATCAACTCATTACACCTCACTCTGCAGTTTTCAGAGAAGAGACATCAGCCCTTAGCATGGACTAAAAATGTGATTTCCTGTACAGAAACATAAATCTCTTTTAGAAGTACTCAGCTGGTTGTTAGTTTTACTTGTGTTTTTATTTTGTCAACCAAGGTATGCAAACATATATACTCGATGTATATATATTCACTGCAAATATCAAAAGTTGCCAAGAGATTTTAGCTCTCATTAACCTAAATAGGAATTGAATTTTTTCTTTTCATAAGAGGAAAGAAGCCTGACAGGTTACCAGAGCAGATTCTCACACCTTCCTATATATTCCAAAAATATGAGAAATGTTAGTATTGCATTTAATTAACCCAAAATAAAAAATCTATACTCTCTAGAAACAAATGCAACCCCAAACTTTAAATATATCTCCTACCCCTCAAGGGCTGTCCTGCAGATCTTGATAAAAGATCATCTCCAATGAGTGGTAATATTTACATCAATCTCTCTTGAATTTCAGTGAATGTCTTCTCAGCTTCAAAAACAATGAAATTTCCATTTCTTGGGACAAAAATCTTCAATCTTAAGGATTCTGATTTGTTCATTTTTAAACATTTTGCTTTTTTTTTGTCCTTAATCCCAGACACCAAACTGTAGTCTAAATCTGGGCATTTCCTGCAAGAGTTTGCTTTATAATTCACAAGAATAAAATATTTAGTTATGGCCTATATAGCAGCTAGATCTTGATGTTGTCAGTTATAACATGACAGAGTGTTTTAGGATCTGGCTTTTTTTTCTGCTGGGAATAAAACAAACTTGCATAATTTTATTGAAAGCTGAAAATTTTTCATTCTCCCCTCTGTCTCAACTACATGTGCGGTTGAGGGAATGACCATGAAACCTGGTGCAGCTCTGTGATCCACAGCCACCCAACTCAATTTTGATGAAATTAAAAATATAAAGCCATATTTGCTGTAATAGCATAAGGCACTTCAGGAAATTCGTACTAATCTAAGATGAAATAAAAGTGTCACTATCCTGTGCATGTTTTGGCCAAGAAAAAGCCTTCCGACCCTTTACGTCGGGTTGAATATGACCCATAAATTTAGCCTTTTTCAGAATATTCATTTGTGCAAGAAGTAAGAAGAATTCATGTGTCTGCACAAGAAGAATTTTACAGTGACCTTCTATGGATGATTTAAGACCAGTTTGCACTGCTAGTAATCCAGGCATGAGATTGAACTTCTCACCTGCAAGTAAAGGCCAATGGCTTAGACAGATAATGTTATTTGTATAAGCTCAGTTGTTGGAAAATTTCCATTCATTCCCTCCCCAGCAGATGATATCATAGCCATGGGAATACCAGAAGCACCAGAAGTTAAGTAAGATATAATTTTTGCAGGTGTAGCAGTGAATAGTCTTTTTTGATGTAAATTCTGAAGAGCTTACACAACAGGACTGAGATTTTTCATAAGTATTATTACCCATTCTTTCAAACATAACAGAAAACTTCACTCTGACAATCACAAAGCATAGAGTGGGTAAAATGTCATTTAAGTTAGTACAAAAACCTCATGATTTCTAGTCTTATAACAAAAAGAAGATGCTGGAAAAGAGACAGAACTAGGTCATTCTTCACAATGGTGCCGCAAAATACGACGACGTGGGGTATGCTAACCAGTTTAGAATCAGGCAGAAAAAGGTGAGTGACTATTTTTACTGCACCTCGTTACATATACTGTTTAATTTATGTATAGTGCACAAAAACTGGTTATATTTCTGGCATTAATAAAGGCCTATAGCATTTTGAAATGTTTTCTCTAACATAATGAATTGAACTGTTCGCAGTCATAAGCAAGGTATTTCAGCAGAGCCATACATTTTCCCCAAGATATGAGGCCTCTGTGAAAGAACTAATGCAGCAGCTGTAATTAATTTTCCTTTGTTCAAAACCAAATTAAAAAGTGCTTAATCAGTGGATGCTAGAATACAGACCCTCAAATAGCTTTGAAATGATACAAATATTTTGAAATTACGTAGGAGCAGGCCAAAACCTTTCTCTTTAGAATCAAATTAAGTCAAAGSAGTTAACTGGGGACTGAAATGGATCTTGTCCAGTTATTAATTGTTGCTTTCACACATTTGCAAAAAGGTATCAAGTCAAATATCTGTTCATTCTTTCAACTGAAAGAAGTGTTTCTGGAATCTTCCTTTCCGTGTGCCTTCTCATTGCTGACTACAGTTTGTCAGAAAACAAAGTTCTGTTCTACMAAAATCATTTTAGTTGGCATATTTAATTCGGAAAAAAAATCCGATCTTTGTCTATTTTTTTTTAATCTAAGGAAAGATCAAATTTAATTTTTTTTCATAAAATCTTGCAGTTTTCCAGGGAAAGATATCCTTTTTCCAAATAAAATTCCTTTTAAAAAAATCTTTTAATTCTTGTTAAAGAGAAAAGAATAAAAGAAAAAGAGTATGTCATGGCTCTATTATTATGCACTGGTGATATCACAGTTGTAAGACCTACTGGAAAATCAAAATGCTCTGCTAATTAGTTTTGTACTTTCTGTACTGTGTTGTAATAGTCATAAAATTCAAGCTCCGTGGAACTTGTTGCACTGCAAGCTGTGCACCCATACAACAAATTCATTTCTTTTAATTATTGTGAGACCCAGCAGTAAGTATCTTATAGAACCAATGAGAAAACATACATCTGTGGCTTGAGAGTTACCTAATTACCAGAAACAGTGTAGTGAGGTGAGAAAGGATACGCTGGAATAAAAAAGGATATAATTAGAAGAATTGGGAAGAAGTACTTTTCAACTGCAGCAAGAATATGTCCATTCACCCCCACAAAAGCCAAATCTGTTCGTACATCGTTCAGAAAGAAATAAGGGATTCRTCCTTTCTTGCAATTAAAAAACAGAAGTAACAGTTGGAATTATCAGGGTCAGAAAAATCAACATTGCATTCTCCATATAACCCGACATTGTATATGACCCAAACCTTTATAAATGTGATCCCTAACAGGCACACGTCAGTACTTTCCCGAGCAGCACCGCTGATAAGATTTGACTTCCCGTGGATGAYGTCTCGGGTTTGATGGCAAAGCCCACCTGAATCTTTTCCCATCGATGAGGTCTGTATAATAACATTCTCCCATGGAGACTCTCTAGCAGTTGATGAGACTTTGTGGCATCTGTAGCTGTTCCCTCACTCAAGGCCATTTATTATTGTTATTATCCTTTTTTACTGACTAGGCAACTCTTTTTCATGAAATATGTAGAAACATATTAAGAATTTTATTTACCTGCCAGATCTGGTTGAAACTGGACAGCAGATTCAAAAGTTATTAGAGAAGGAGTAGACAGAGAACTAATGTGCAAGCCTTACTTTTTTGAACATCAGTAAAAATGTGTATCAGTCATTCACAGGTATAGTGTCTGGTTTTGAACAACTCGTAAACACTGAGGACTCTCAGAAGCACCCTTCATGATCACTGATGAAAATCTCAGCTTCCAGGTCTGCTAAAATGAATAAAATCTGAAACTTTGTAAAAAGCTTTAAAAAGAAAAATTCAGTAACAATCAACTCTGAGGACTACTGATGATTCTAAGTAGCAGATGTGCTCAATTTTCCCAAGTCCAGTTTTACCAGAGGAAGAAAATGTAAGCATAAATGTAAGAAACGATATACAGTTTCAGAGGTTTTGTATGTTTTGTTTATTTGATTTTTAACTTGGAAGGAACAGAAAAAAAAGAGAAATTATCAGATTTTAAAATTGTTTGGATAAAATGCCAGGCAAATTAATAAATTTTTCCCTAGGATGTGGGAAAGTAAGAATGAAATGAAGTRTCAAGTACAAACAATACAAACAGTACAAGAATAACAAGAATTAGGGGCCTTCAGGAAGGAAACGGAAAAGACCAGAGAAATACTGCTGTTATGTTGTATTCATGTCCCTTTCATTCACTGGAGAAGGAACATCATTATATGTATCAATCTCAGTTAATATTCCTGGGTCATAATTAAAGAAAGAGGACATAGCGGTGGAAAATGTAAATATCACAGCCCACAGAAGGTTCTGTCTCCCAGTCAAAAGCTGTTCTTCAAGGTCGTGAGATCTTTATTTTCTGAATTACCAAAATGACAAATATAGGTCAGGAGAAGCTTAGACTATATCTGTGGATGAGAATTGTGATTAGGTGTGTTTCTCAATAACTGCAACTGCAGCTACAGTAACTACATCTCTCAGGTAGCTGATGCTACCTGATGCTGAGTATAAAAGACTGACAGATTCTGTGTCTCCTTGTGTATAATGCTTAATAGCTGAAAGACATATCAACATTCTCATCAACTTGCTAGCATTTTGTTTTGTCTAATGAATGAAAATATTCCATTCCATTTTTTTTTCTTTCTTTTCCTTTTTTTTTTTTTTTTTTTTTTTTTGGCATATCAGAGAAATAGCTTTAGAAGTAAAAATTCAGTCATACCCCAAGAGAGGCTAGTTTGTGGAAATATCTTTTTTCTGCATTTTGATCGTGCGTAAGTGGGCCCCATTAGGCTATCATGTTAAAACTATCTCCTGCAGTGCAGGGCAGAAGTTAGTAATTTGCCTTAAGATGACTCATTCACTTAGTAGAAATGCAAAACAAACAGCTATATACMATGACAAAAAATTAGAAAGAGCTCTCTTTTTTCTTTTTTATTAAATTTGTTTACTGTGAGAATGCATAAGGCCAAAACAAAAGTACTATTCACCGTACAAGCTGTTAATTCAATATTGTTTTCTTACAATACCTTGATAATCTGGTATTACTTTGGAAAAGATTCATTTTATCATGATGCTTTAACAGACAAGTATTAGAAAAATAAGAATACTTAAGCAGATAAACAAAGAAAGAAAAATATTTGTGAGAGGATATACAAAAAGTGAAAAAAAATGCCTCAAAATTTACTATAAGTTTAAGTAACATAAAAAAAYCAATAATGCCTCTGGAGCAAGCAATTTTGGCAGCAGAATGTCAGAACCAGAAATACTAAATAAGAAAGTGTAGGTGACTCAGGTAAATGTAGCAAAGCACTGTTTGGATGACAAGTCATGCCTGGAACATAAGCATCAAAAGTAATATAATGGTCAGAAAAAATAGAAAAATTAATGTAAACATGATAGTAAATGAAAATCAGCTAACAAACCTGTGCAGATTTGTGGAAGAGACCATGCCAAGCTGCTTCTAAGGTTCTTAAATATAACAAATATAAAATGTATGCATAAAAAGAGGGTAAACCCAATCTATATAGACTTCAGTACACACTGATGACTGTTTCATTACAAGTCACTGAGATGAATAATAGGGCTGTTCATACAAAAGTAGTGGGTAACRAACTGGCTGTAAAGGTCACTACAACCAAAAAACACTGTAGGACACTGAYGCAAGATTACTATCTGAAACAGTATGTATCACTGTTCACCTTCATACAAGAAAGATGAACACTATGAAGGTTGTCGTTATGGTTGTAGTCTACAGCATAGGAGGAGGATAAGAATGAAGGAGCTATAGCTGATGTAAAGGAAAAAGTTGGCACAGGAACATATGGGTATAAACTGCCCATTAGGAAATAAGGGTGAAATTAGAAGACACTGAAAAGATGGCATTTGCTGATACTGAAATTTGTCTTTTAATAGGCAAAAGTATTAGCTTTTAAAAATGAACAGAATTATAGACTGCAGTTGCAGGTAACAGAAAGTGGATATGCAGAGCTAATTCCTTTTCCTCCTATTTCCTATGTTCTTATGTACTTACTTCAAGTGTAATGATATCCATATACAAAAGCAGCCCTGAATAATACTGCTCCATGCTCTCTTTCAAAATGGATGCAGTTCATTAGCTTATATTTATAAATATTTATCATACATATAGCATGACTGGCTTGACGGGAACAAAACAGATGGGGCATATCTAGTTGTAAATATAAATAGAGAGATACTGAAATCATTAAACTCAACAGCACTTTGCCATTGAATTCAGACTGAATTGAGGACAAGCATCAGACTTGAAAGCACRGCCACAGTAAAAAAGCGTATGTTTTTAGAGTGCTTCTCAACTGTTTTAAAAGCACCCTCGAAGTACAGCAGAACAGAACGGTATTATAATGCTTTCAAAGGTCTGGAGTTGTGCTGGCTGTTGGCCAGATGCCGTGATGCTGACTGAGCTATACCGAGTGCCTTCTTCTCAGCTGGATTCAAAATCTCTCTTATATATAAGCCCTCCCGTGTCTAGTTTTTTGCCAAGAGGTTCTGGGAGGAATCGTTACTSTCTTTTCATACAGATGGAATAAAACTTACATAATTATTCAAGCTAGAAGAAAAGTAGCTATGATGCCTGTGTCACAGTATCCTGTATAAGGTTTGCTTACTCTGCTTAAATCACATTATAAATGCCCACCATACAGCRTTAATGTGCTTTCTTTAAAGTATTTTTATGCAAAATAATACAACTGTCTTTCAAAAGAAATGTTATAAACAAGTTTACTGACTCTGTGACTCAGGTGTTCCCTTCAGCTCTGTGTTCCAGTTCCACAGCTAAAAATTTCTATGAAAAGCTGCTTCGTAATTACAATGTAGGAAGTAGAGGATACCACTGGGAAAGATTACAAAAGGGGTCACATACTGTTACTCACGTTACATGTCTTTGTAAGAGATGTGAAGTAATGTTTTACTGTCAGCATGTCTACCCTTATTCAGATAAGCCTTTCAAACACCTTTGGTGGTCCACACATGACATAATTTATCCTTTTCTTCATTTTATTATTAGATAACATGACAGTGTTATCTAAGTTCATATGAACTGAAGTTATGGACCACCTCAACTGAACAGAGACCATAAGCTCCACATTTCTGCACTCAGTTGTCTCCCCAGCCACTTACCAAAGATTTCCAGAGGCATGTGAGTTACGGGTGAGACAGATCACAGCACTCCCATTTTATGGCCATAGATGTTTAAGAACAAGAGACGTTGAGTAGTCTCGGGAATGCCTTCTCCTTGATTCAAGAAGAAAATCATAGATGTGGTTATCTAAATAGCAGTGTTCCCAAGCAGTTTCTTCCCAAATGTGTAAGTCTGTTGTTCCTCAGACCTGTCTGAGCTGTATATATGTACRTATRTATGTATATATGTAYGTATGTGTGTATATATTCACACCAAGAGCGTATGTTCTCATGCTGTAGTATCAAAAACTTTGGAAATAAGGCTTATCCGAGTACCCCTCTGATATACAGACACAGATATGAAGCACATTAGATTCATTGCAAAAGAATTAGAAGAAAAGTCTGTAACGACTGTATGATACAGGAGGCACCKGTCTGGCCTTGAAATTTGTGATTTGTGGTTGCATTGTAGAAGGTCAGCAAAAGTATTTGTACATTTATTTTATGTGGTAAGGTAAGTATCTGTTTAGGAAAAATATTACTAAAATATCCTGTAAGTATATTTTCTAATCTCAATGCCCATTACAGCCATTTGATTTAAAAAATCATAGTCTATCCTTTCTACAGTAACCTTACCAAATGTATTTTTAATTCTACTAAAATACCTAGCTTCAGGTTCTGCATAAAATATCAATATTATTGATTTATCCTTTTTCTCTCTTCGGGGTATGGTTTAATTTCACATCAATTTGTATAGTGGAAAGAGGGTTGAACTGCCAGAAATGAATGCTAAAGAATCAATTAAGATGCCTCATCAGCAAGAAGGATATTCTATATCCTTTTACTAATGAAGGAAGATATACTGTAACATGGAAAATCAGAGATGATCAGATATCTATTTCTGGTAGCAGATTTTGTTCTTCAGTTTTCTTCAGCTACAATAGTTTTATGATGATATATGATGATTTAATTTGACCATTATCAAYATTAAATTTGTGGAAGATTAAGTAGGCGATTAAGTCCAATGGAATGAAAATGAAATTACCAAATTAAATCATCAAAAATAATTTTAATTTCTTATCCCTTTATATTTTGCTAGGCCTTTATTTTCATTTCATCACTGTAAAACATTCCTACACTGTGACTTCTATTCACAGCCAGGACAATCAAATATAAAAACAAATACATGGATTTTAGATACTCAAATGGTTTATTTTAACAGTGCTATCTTATGGTATCTTACTCTTTATGAAATCTTACTCTTGGTTGATCCTTGAAGGATGATGGAAGTCCGTGTTTCCAGGATTTACTCCGGAAACTATACATAAAAATATATCCATCTCATAGAGCCATAGCGATGCTGGCTGGCAAAAACTTCTAGCCCAATTTCCCACCTGAAGCASAACCATCTAAGTTTAGCTTAGGCTAGGAGAGTAGTGCCAGTTTAGTGAAGTCAGAAATTTACTTGGTAGACCATCCTTATAGGTGCTATAAAATGTTGCATTTTCGTTTTAAACGTTTGAAGATGCAGATCATTCACCAAATATTCTCAAAATCACTTTAACAGATTCAGCATATGGTGGTTTTGAACATTCCAGCAGAAGCTGGCCACAGTTGTGGTATCTATTCCCAGCAACCTGTCTACCTAAATACATTAAGATAGTGAACTGTGGCTGAGTAACAAAAATGTAAGCATTATTTTTAGTGACCTCTGTATAATACAGTCCATAGGACTTCTCTGTTTTACCCAAAGGTATCCTGGGGAGGAAACGTGGTTTCAGTCAAATGGTTGCAGTTCCATTTTCCTCTTGGTTAAAAAGGGACTAGTTTGTCCAAATGTGTCTTGGATGATATATTCTGCAATAGAACTCAAACATTTAAACTGGATTTAYGGCTCTAAAAATTAGGCTCTAAAGACATGCAAGCTAGAGCTAAAAGCCTAGAATAAAAAATGAAATGTTAGGCATGCWTTTTATGATGAGAATATTTTCCTCCTTAACTATCGATGTTTATGTGACCCTCCTGCAGGGCAGGTATAATCAGATAATAGAATTGTCATTGGTATCTGTATTCAGAATATTTGAATTAATAATCAGGACTGAAAACTCTATTTCAATCTCTCTGCATCTCTAAAATCTGACAGTCTATTAGAGACCATATGATTATACCTTCTTCTGTGATATCTGTGCACAAAGTTGAAATTATTTTGATAAGTCTGATTTAGCTGGTGTACCCTGACAGAACAGTTCAAATGAGTTCACCAAGATGGTTTTGTGGGACAAACCATATCAGTGCTTGTTAGATCCTGTTTTTTAAAAAGACTTATTAAGGTACGTCATGTTCTTTGATTTTTCTTTAGRTTTCTGATCTTACAAGCAAGATATCCTAAGCTAAGGAGCAATATACTTACCAAACACTGCACGTTGCTGGTTTTTAATCTTCTTGATGTAAAGACAAGATTTTAAGYTCTTGGTTTCTCTAGAGTTTTGTCTAGTTTTGCTTTCAAAGCTTCCACCGATGGCAGAATAGACCTGATCATGAACTTGTTTTTGCCAGTGACAACTTTGAACTAACAGAAAGCAGAATTATTGATATTAAAAAGACAAGGAAAGAAGTTCATATGAAATGAGTTTAAGAAACACCCAGAAAATATATATGGGCCACACATGTATGAATCTATAATTGCCATTTTTACACAAATTACAGAAACTACAGATTAATTTAGGGGAAAATAAGCACAGAGCTGAGTTAGCTGTAAATTTATTAGATTAAAAAGAGCAGCAAACAAAATCAAATTGGCAAAAGTTTCTGCCAGAAGCTGTGGTTTCAGGAGAGACTAAATATTTTGGAGGAACATTCATCTTTACCAAAAATCTCTCTGRCAGAGATTTTGCCAGCGTATCTGGTAGCATCTGATAAGCCAGTCTGGCAAGTATGGGAAGAGGTCAGGGTTTTCAGGCTTCTTGACACCAAGACAGTTCACTATGTGAGTGGTGTCTGAGCCGAATTATCTTCTTTTTTAGCATATTAGGATTTCCCTAACATATTTTTTGGGGTGCTGTTATAACTATGATGTATTTATCCAGATGGAAAGCTCAGAGGTCCCGGTGATAAAACCCTCCTGTGTCAGCTGAGTGTCTGGGTCCAAGCTGATGCGAATATTGACTAAATGTTGCCTAAAGATAGAAAATGATGAAAAGCATGAACACAATAACATAGTTTTTATTAAAATTATAGGCTCATAGAGTCACAATGAGGSTAAGCACTTGAATGGGAACAATTTTAGGATTATATTCAGTTTTAGATAGGTTTGATTGATTGCATATCAAAATATATATACTATCTAGGCTTAAAAGCCTGCTGAAATTAAATGTATCCCTCTTTGGTTTAGTCCTAATTTCATCAAAATATTTGAGAAATATAGCACTGGTTTTAATGACTGATAAACAGGATTTATTTATATGATCCAAGAAGACTTAATTTATGCAATTTGTTGATTTACAAATATTTCATCAACTGTTGCTTGCACATGTTTTTGTTAAAATTAACATAACCATAAATATTAAAGGATAAATGTTTAGATTTTAAAATAAGGGTTTTAACTTGTGGTGAATTTAATATTTTTAAAAGCACTTTTAAAAATCACTGTATTTTTATTGCTAAAGTATGATTCACTTTTAAAGTATGGTGATAAAAGTAATCCAAAATGTCATTTGAACATTCTGACTGTCACCTAGGACCCTATGAAATAACATATTATGTAGGTTTTGCTAAAAAAATTTTTCTCAAATTTAATAACATTTAATTATATCTTTTATCAGTAGCTGGCAGTGGCATATAATGTGATAATCCAGTTGTAGATTATTTATTACTATTGCTGTCAACATAATTAAACTAATTATTCTAGTAAAGTAAACCAGARTTCCTTGAACTCCGTGTGAAACTTTACCTGCATTTAAGTCTCCCAAGTGCGCACCACCACACGAYGGGGGCTTTAGTTTGCAAACTGTGCGTGATAGGATCTGATAGCCATTCTGTCACAGMAAGTGGATACTCCTAGCTGAGGTCTGCGTGCTGCCTTCCTAAAACCAAAGCCAAACAGAACGCAGATGGTTACCCCCAGGTACCTACGGGTTACCCATACTGCTGAGAGAGCCTCAGAAGGCGGTGGAAAACTGGACCGTGTTCAGTATGCAGAACAAAAAGTTGAACAAATTGAATTTACTTAGCAGGCAACTSCTTAAAATTAGCCAAAATATCTAAAATTTCATCTTTTGGGTGGCCTAATCCAAATTGCAGGAGGTATATTGTGTTAGTGTGCCTGTATGTAGGTATGTGTATCCAGTCAGGATCCAGACACTGCGACCTTGATATCTGGTGCTAGAACACTTTCTTTTGAAGAACAAAGTGTAGGTTACTCTTAAAATGTGCAGATGTATATTAATTTAAATCTGAATTGATCGTTGTTTTTTTTTCATATTTCTGTAATTCAGACTGCAGAGTGATATCACAGTTTACTAGTATTCCTAATGGATAAGCATAATTAGATTATATTGTACTTAATAGATATTTGAATATAGATATAAAAACAATACAAGTACTGTCCATTTTCTGTATTGYAATATGGCATACATTTGGCATCACTTCCTTTTTTTTTTTTATTATTTTTGACCAAAGTTTAGGAGATATTTTTCAAAAGGGATGAAGGATTTGGGCTTCTTAGTGAATTAAATTATGAGAGTTCCAATGTCGTTTCCAACATCTAGATTTCACTCTAAGATCATGTGTTTTACGATACTGTAACTTCCAGACCTATTCTTCCTGCATTGTCCAGAATTTCTCTTGTTTTTAAACCCCAGAAAGTAAAAAATCTTTAATTAATTTCAAATTATTTCAATTGTGACTGCTGCAAAGGAAGTCCTAACTTCACAATCAATCTGCATTTCCTACTTTTAGTAAATTTTCCTTGTTAACATTTATTATGTGACCATTTCTGTTTTAATACTTTCTTTCAAGTGTAATGTTTAGTGAGCAAAATTCTAGATCTTGCAAATCTTTTAATTAACCATTTTAAGTAAATATGCTGACTATGCAGCATCCTGGTCTTATGGGATTTTATTCCCTGGGAAAAGTTGATGTCCTGGATATACACCTGAGAAGTTTTGGGGGCAGCAAAAGGGATTCATTCAGCTAAATGAGAAGTCACCTAAAATAGTGAGTACAAATGCTGAAAAAACAGACAGCCATTAGAGTAGTCACTGAAACCTGAATCTCTTATTTGCAGATGGGTATGCTAACTRATAGATATACTTTTACCCCCCCTTCTAGTTCAATATTTATTTCTGCATAACTATTCAGTTTGTCTGTTAAGGTATTCTGAAACTTGTACTCATGGATCTACAGAGAGAGAAGAAATCTGAGTCCATATATTCTCACAGTTTCATCCTGTCCTTTTGGTAGGAGCGTAAGAGTCGGCTCTGAAGAATGGGGATAAAGTCTCATCCTTCTAGTTGTCTTTCGTCTGGAGTGAGGCGTGCTTTGAAAATAGCTAACAGACAATCCTCTGCAAGCAGAAATGTGGGGAATGCAAGGCAATCCTGGCAAGGGTTACATGCAAGATTTAAGGGGGATGGSGGGTGCCAGAATTTCCATGGTGCAGGAAAATCTCCTTGGGAGTCATTTAAGTGCTATGGGAATTAATTTGGTGGAAGTGTAAGAGTTGAGAGACTTTAAATAGCTATATGATCTCATTTTAGAGTGTTATTTACATGCTATTCTTTGGCTGTGTCTCTAGAGCATTTCCCAAAGAACAGTTGAAGTTCATGTTTTGGTAACAAGCATGATAGTGTTTAAAAGATGAAAAATACATACACATGAACCGAGTGATGCAGTGATTGAAAACTATGAGTATATAGAAACTGGTATCTGGGATTTAGAAGATCTAAATGTGGAAACTTAGCCATACCCAATTCTTTAGAGAACACCAAAAGCATATGGTTAGGTCAGTGTGGGTGTGAGATCCCAGACAACTCATGTAACATTTAGCAGATAATGAAATTGGATTGCTTAACATTTACGTTCTTTTTATGTAGTTCCAGCTGCAAAAAGGAACAGTTTTGGTTTGCAACAGGGAAAATTTACTTTTTATTTTGAGACATCACAGAAGTGGAAGAAGTTTTTCCAACATGCTAATGTTTTCATTCCTTTTGTAGAAGAGATAGTTATAAAACAGTATGCATAGCTTTTAATAGACACATACTCTAAAATAGAAAAACTATTACATACTCTAAAATAGAAAAACTATTTAATAAATTCTTTAAGCTAATCAAAATAAGTAAATAAGTTTGCAGTGGATTCCAAGACATTCATTAATCTTATTCAAGAAAAACATTATGTCAGTGTTTTTGGCAAATATAAAATATATAGCATCTATATCTAGCAAGAGGCTAGATGATGGTCTGGCTGATATAAATCAGCCGTACAGCATTGAATCAATTCAGCCATATGGTAATAGGTATCTGCTGAGGTTCTAGCTCCCTGAGTGATTTTCTCATTCCCAGGGTTCCCAGATTTGCGCAAATTCAGTTGTGGTAAGAGGGATCCCAAGTATAATRCAAATATTATACTCATTTAGATCCATGGGGTTTGGTAGTGTGTGAGCTATTTCTAGTTTGAACTCTGGAAGAAATTTTTCTTTCTATCTCATGTCACTGATAAGGCAGTTGTGATATATGGGTCAGCTGGTATCTGACGAGCCTTGCTAATCTATCATAAACAGGTAAAATTATGATTTTGCTATAACGAGCATTGACTGTACATTTTAGCTTGGTAAAGTTTGTATCTTAGACAGAAAGAGCTAGTATCTGTCACAAAATGAAAGTCCAAATTCCCGTTAATCTAAAACRTTGCCCAGGTCAGCAAGATTCCTAGCAGAATGTCCAACAAATTCCGTCAGTGCGTGCAGGGAGTGAAGGTAGGGAGATTCCCAGCACACATTCGTTGCGCGCAYGGTCTGCTGTAGGGCATATTCCCGGCATACATTCCCTGTGTGACTAGGCATGGCGCGAACAGCGAGTTCTGGCCCTCCTTCTTAYAGCTCCGGGCTGGAGCCCTGGGGAAGGTGGGTGATGCTAAGCTGCCATCCGCCCTGTACCGGCAGGGCCCTGGACGCTGTGTCCACACGCTCTGATGGGGCTCTGGGAGAAACGTGCTTCCTAGTCATTGCCCTCCTGCTAGTGCATGTTGGCAAGGGCCCCCTGCGCAGAAACTCTGCAACCCAGGAAGCCTCCCCCTGGCAAGATCTAGTTCGTTATCCAGATGCACTGAAATATCTACTGACAGTCACTTGTGTATGAGTTACAAGGGCCTGGTGAGTGGCTTATCAAAAAGTATGCTCTGGGATGAACATTCTCGTCTCTTACCGAGATACGTTCTGGCTTCACCTTTAGCAACTAAAACTACATAAACCTGATATTTCTCACATCATTTCCTAGGACTCAGGAAGAAGTGTGTGGGATCTTAACATCTGCCAGATTTGGTCAAATTAGGTGCTGCTGCAAAATATGCCAGCAACTGCTTTAAAAGATAATTAAACTATCTGGCAAAAAATGTTCAATATAGTAGATGCAGCAGAGACTATTCTAGCACCCTGCTACTCAAATTTCACATTTTAAAAACCTTGRCATA
This sequence comes from Rhea americana, assembly GCF_003343005.1. Taxonomy (NCBI): domain Eukaryota; kingdom Metazoa; phylum Chordata; class Aves; order Rheiformes; family Rheidae; genus Rhea; species Rhea americana. The sequence continues at coordinate 1,731,387 of NW_028186379.1, forward strand.
TCTGTAAATCAATGAGCTATTTTTATTTGTTTACCTGTTGGAAAGCTGGTGAAGCTTTGAATATATTTATAAATGTCCATGTTTGTTGCATTAAGAACATCAAGTTTAATACAAAACACACCTGAGCCCTCTGAATTTTGTCAGATATTTATGTCATCCCATTACCCATCTTTTCAGACTACTTCACTTCAGTTTCAGTTTCTCAATGAAAAACAGTCATTTCTCCTGCTGATTTGATTTAATATCTTACTGTTTATATGTGAGATAAATTCCCAGTTCTATCTCCTTTTTATTCTTTACTGTATTATTGTCAAACAGTGTTATGTCAGTTCTGCAGTCTATGCAGTCGAATATTTTAACAAGTAGAGATAGACCTGAATGAGTACATTAAGTTGATGCTCCATGATRTTTTAAATACATGGAGATACAGTGTAAATTTTGATCAAAACCATCCAAAATTAACTATAGATGTATAAAATGATTAATTAATTTCATTTTATTTTTTTAGTGAGATTCTTGTGTCAGAAAAATCAAAATGATGCATAGTCAGAAGAGTTATTACTGGAGAATCAGCGTAGTTTGGACGGTATTCTAAGTTCTTTTTCAAGAGCTTAATTGGTCAAAGCTTAATTGGTGTATGGGGTGAATTTTATCCAGGGAGATGAACAGCCTCTTCACCATGAAGGTTTTTTTTTCTGGGAAGATTTCAGTCTGGGAGAAGGACCTGAACTAGGCAATAGCTTCCCCATGGCATAACCCAAACTATCTGAGCTATCAATAGAGAAAAAAGTGCTGAACCGCTACAACTGTTAGTTGCTGCTGGGAGATGAAGAATCACTTGGAGAAGAGGCAAGGGGGGTAGCTGCACATATCCTCAGTATAGAGGCCTCACCTATGACAATTCAGAGTAAAACAAATCACTTCCTCGTGTGTTCTTTGGGGAAGTTCAGTACAGGGTAAAGACAGTTTGGAGGTAAGGTTTGTCCAGTCCTTTAAAAGGTCTGTTTTTGAGAATCAGCTTCTATTTTGCTTTGAAAGAGGCCCCATGCACATGCGTACTCGGTAAGTAGAGACCCACACAAACACATACACTCATTCATCCGGCAGAACTACCCAAAAGACGCTGTTCCAGCTGCAGCTCATCTAACTATGAAGGCTTCTAGAAGGAGAACAATTTTGTTTCTTGATCTAGGTTAACTCACTGCTGAAGGCATTATTTTTATTATTGCTTTTAAAGTCTGGATTAGCTGCAAGCCATGGGTCCCAAAAGCTCTGATTTTTTTCTGTCTTGCCTCAACTTCCTTCTGTAAAAAGTGAATCTACCAGTATTCAGCTACATCTGCCCATAAGCAGTCCTCAGTTCCCCCTTCTGCCTATTTCCTGCGGTGCTCACAGCCTCTCTGCAGCCCGCTTCTGAACGCTATTCCATCTAGCCCATGCTGCTCCCAATGTGCCATAAGCTGCTGCAGCAGTTCTCCTGTTTCTCTGCTCTGTAACTTCTTCAACTCTTCTGCTTTCTGGCTGTTTGCCCTTGCTCTGATTCCTGCCTTCTCAGAGCAGGACATCGCAGCCTGAAACACACCTGCTTGTCCATCTTGGGTAGATCAGTGGAAGAGGACTGATTTACTAGAATTTATGATGAGACTCTAGTTTTCCCTCACAAGCATCTAATATCATCAAATAAAAGAGCAAATGAAATAAACAACCTCTAAACTGGCTATTTTGACTCGTATGTTAGTACCTATAACACTGTTCCACCTCTTCCTGATATGTGTGAAAATCATGCTAATCAAAAAGGTCCAAGACACTTTGGAAGTGAATTAATTTTAACTCTAATTGGTTAACAGAATAGGAGTGTATTTTCAAGGGTTAATATTTATTCTTTAGTTAGGAATAGGGCTAACTTAACAAATCTGTAGTCAGGACCAAGACATAGTGGTTTGAATAGAAGAAGATAGTTCAAATAGAGTTTTATTTCCACCAACAGAGTTGGACCAAATCTTAATTCCCTAGAAAATCCCACCCTTTGGTTTTTGTAAAGACTCAGTGGTATCTTTATGTGGAGCATATATCAGATGAATAAGACGCTCCTGGGGTTTGTATGTTAATAAGAGTTAGAATCCTTTACCAGAGGTGGGAAAATGAACACAATAAATTAGAAAGCCAAATAAAATTGTCAAGCTGCATTTTTGAAAACCCAGTGATTTTCCAAAAAGAATTTCTGTACCTTCCACAGTGATTAGATGTGACTAAACAGCTGGCAGAAAGTGAAAGTGCTGATTGTGGGTGTCTGGGCACCTAYGCAAATCAACAATAAGTTTGTGTTCACTGAACAGGAAAGCGATACAAAAGCTGTCCTGATGGGAAAGTGAAGTCTCACTGCACAGTTCAGAAATACTGGATAGGGAAAATGTTCCAAGAGTCACAGGAAAAAGCTTGATTAAATGCCAGCAGAGCAAACCTCAGAAAATCATTGAAAAACTATGTTTGAGCCTCAAACTTCAGCTGGTTTTTACTTTGATTATCTTTTTAAATATTATCTGCATTGATGCAGAAGTAGTCACTGTGTGAACGGAACCTTTCCTACTATCATATCTCCAGTTTTGTTGAGTGATCACATTGAATCAGAAGACGCATAGCTCTGCTATTGATTTATTTTTCTTGCAGCTGTGGTCCAACAGCTTCTCAGCAAGACTAGCGTCCCTAATCCTAGATCTGTTCAGCTCCAGATGCCTCTAAGATGAGGCAAGCAGGAAATGTCCAAGAAATTGGTGCCTACAAGAAGTCYTAGTTTCAAGCGTGTATTCCGTGCATGACTTTGCATGCAGCAGTGTGACAGGATTTAAGTTCAACTGACTGCACACCATTTTATAGACCCAAACTCAATCTGATAYAGAGCAGATATTCTTGCCTGTACTATTTACAAGTTAACGGCTTTGTAGTCTGAGAGCTGCTGTCTTAAGTCACATTATGCCCAGTACCTTATCTGCTGGGAGCAGTGAAATGAATGGCATCCCTTGAAATATGGCTCCAATCTAGCAAAGAAACATGTAAAATTTCTTTGGAATTATTTTCCACTAGGCTTTAGCAGAGGAAGGATATAAGCCAACCTCTGACTAACGAAGGTTTTGACTCATTTTCCTGTSGGTAGTTTTCCTAACTGATTACCAAAGATTTTTTACTCCATTCCTTGAAGCAATTACTAAYTCCAGAAGACAGGCTACTCAGTCGCACTGCCTTGCTGTATCTATTCCCATGTGATTGATCTCTCACGAAACAGCTCTTAGGAGCAGGAAAGAAAGTGATAATGGAACTACTTAAATGGGATAACATTGCATTTGGAATATTTTTGTGGATGAAGTTGGGAGTGTATCCACTCCAGATAAAAGATTTTTGTCAGCAAGTTTTAAGATGGCTTTAGGCAAACCTTTGAGAAAGAAAGCATATAGATAGTTGGAATGGATAGGAAATATGTAAGGAAGTGCAAGATTTTTTTAAAGGACCTATGGTGGTTATTCTAGAGTCCACAAAGAGGTGACCTTATAGCTCTTGGACGCATGTATTTCATTGTCAGTCAACACCCATAACTGCAAGTTATTAAAATAGCCCCTCATGAGTAGGACAGGGACAAGGATCACAGGTAAATTCATAAAATGCAGCCCAAAGTCATTGCAGTTATTTCTAGGAGCTAAAATAAGTTGCCTAAGTTCTGATCCTGGTTTCTGTAGCCTCCTTTTGTAGTCAGTGGAAACTGCCTGAGAAAGATTTGTTCCACAGAAGAGCCAAAACATCTTTTGGGATATCTGATTCATTTTTCAATGCAGGTGTCTCTTTCTGTCAATTATAGAGGAAGTCCAGGGCAACTCGGCTCCTGGGAACCTCAATTAAGTGCCCAGAACTAGAGGGAGAAAAAGGGCCTCGGGAAATTGGATCCAAAAACTTCAAGGCTCAAAATGCATCAGGCTCTGTTGTAATTCAATTAATGGACTTTCAGATTAGTCAGAAAATGTGATCAAAGCATCACATTAAGGCACTATTAAGAAGAACACACTTTGATCATGRCTAATGAGGTGCAAAATCAGAAAAAAATAAAAAACTTCAATGAAATAAAAAGATAATTAAATGTAAGAACTAATCTGCCTCCATACCCTCTTATTGACAGGGCAGAGGTTAATATTAGTGTATATTTAAACAGACGTTATTACTGAATTCTCCAACCAGTTCTTTTCATAAAAGCTGGGGGTAATTTTCCTGAAAGTAAAAAAGATCCATCTAATACGAAAATTGTAGGTTTTAAATGGATGATTAAAATATATTTCTCTCCATACTATTTCAAGACTCAAGTAACAACTCTAAACCTAAGGTTATAGAAAAGCTGGTGGAGCTTTAGTGATTCAAGTGAGAATGAACACCAGCAGAACACCTTGCCCATTGATTAAGTTTTGTAAGAGAACTCTTAATTTTTAAGTGTAGCATTCATCTGCCAGATAACACCATGTTTCTGATTTATTGATAATATAATGATATTGGTGTGTTTTTCACTGCAAAGGAATATAGCCACRCTACTGGATGTGAAGGAAGAGGAAATTTCTCTGTGTCCTGAAGGACTGACACAATAAAAAATGTGATAATAAAGCTAGATTTAAAGGGAACTTAAAACATATTAATTTATCAGCATCTATCAGTATTTATCTTCATCTTTTATTGACCTAAAAAAGGCTGTACTGTCCAAAAAACCAAAAGCTTGAGAAATGGTGCTGAATCAACAGCTCCAAAGTAGCATCATGACTGTTGGTAGTATGAAAAATACTAAATATAAGACAGATAATGCTCAAAGTCTTAGGCTAAATTTCATCCCAGTGGAACTTCTCTGCCAGCAGCTGGTTATGATATGCATTTTTATAACCAGTGGAACAACAGGAACATCCCATTTCCCCACCATCAACAACATCTAGCACAAACAAATATATATAAATAATATATATTAATAATATATATAATACATGATAATGTAATATATATTAATAATCTAATGGTACTGTTATAGCATATTATGAAAGTTAGATTCACTAATATTTATGTGTCACCTTCTAGTAATAGGTATRTTGTAGTCTGAGTAACAATATGGAATCTATACCTGAATCTGATGCAGGAATTTACTGAGCATCTCTTCATTGAATTTGAGTATTCACATTTTATTAAAACAAAGATTTGGATGAAACAGACCTGCCCCTTCCACTTTCACAGCTAATGCTGTGAAAAAATATGAAAATTTGTCAGCTTTTTTGCACATGTAGAATTCCGTTTTTACCTTCTGAGGATGTTATCTATGGCATTTTATTTTTCTACCATTTTTCTCGTAAAGGAATGATGGACTATACTATGAGACAAAACCAAAAAAGAAAAGCTTGATACATGGAAATACTTTTAAAGTGTGAAGTGGAACTACTCTGTGGAACTTGTTACAATAGAGCATTACTGATCTAAGAGTCTATCRAGGGTTAATGTTTAAATTGCAAAAATAGGAGAACAGTCATAAATTCACAGATATTTGTAAAAAGTACACTGGAACAAAAGACAATTCACCTGCATTAGGCAGATTTCCTCACAAAGAGTAGAAGAAATATCCCCATGGAAGTATTATTTTGTTAAGTTTGCACATTAAATCATCAGTTAAAGGGTCCCGGATCCCTGCTTGAGTATGTGCTCTAAGATATTTCAAGATAATAGTCAGTTTTGGTAGGAAATTGCAGGAGAGAGATGTCAGCTTTAAGGGAGAACTTACTTATGAGGAGCTACAGGGTTAAGTGTTAGATTATTTTAGCAGTGAATTTCTGTTCTCAACAATCGAGTTTTAATTAAGTATTTCAAATCACTGGATTTTTAAAACACTAAAGAAAATGATAGTGTTTYGCTCTACCTCTTCATCATATTAAATAAAGTTGCAGAGTTTGTCAGAGCGTTATGTTTATGATACCAGTTCCAGACCATTGACAGACTGCATTTTCATTTAATACACATCTTCAGTGTAGTGAGCAAATTATACGAACAGTGAAACATCAGTAAAGAAAGAGCAATGTGTCAGATCTCATTTGACTGTCCAAAGGTTTTGCTTCCTGTTCATGTGAACGTATTTGCAAGCGTACCCATACAATCTTAATTCTCCACCAGCATGGAAACATTTCAGAAAGACAAGTTGCAAAAGGAAGAGGGCAAGAGTTCAAATATTTTTTTCTTTCTAGCATTCTGGGAAGAGAGGAAAATATCACTTGCTAAGTATTTTATTGTACTTAATGAGGTGCAAGATACAAATGTTATAAAAATTTGAATTAGTTTTTAAAAATTATGACATACAAAAGCACGACTTAAGAAGGGGTAGGTAAATTTTTGCTATCTATATTTATAGTCCTTTAATACTCATCTTTCTCTGAGAAAAATTCAAAATGTCTTTGCAAGGCAGCAGGTGTTAGGAAAGCATGAATGATGTCTGTGGACAAAGAAATGAGTCATGGAAAGCAACCTGTTCTGTGAACCTGAGCAATATATTTGTCTGATATAAACACTTAAAAATTAATACCTGGAAAATTTAAGAGCATTATGTTGTAAACTGCCGTATGCTGTGATGTAAACATTGATGTTTTGATATACGTGTACCTTTGGAGTAARCTGCAGAATGGGACGCTCATCTTTATAACAGGCACATGACAGTTTTCAAGTTAAGAAAAACTTCTTTTGGGAGACACTTTATTAAGCTGTGTATTGTTGCCATACTTTAGGCAGAAAAGAAAGTAATAGCAATGCAACTATGAGAAGATGATCATGGAAGACTTGATAAACTGAACTGCTGCCATATCTAACTTCTTGGAGCCTTTCACGTGCTTTTAAGTATTAAGACTTAAGYCTTAATACTTAAGTCCATCATGTCTTCCACTTCCTGCTTCTCTTGTGTCTCAGAAGGTGCCCTACCCAGGTTTGTAGTGCTTTCTAACTTCTCATAACAAAGTGTTTCTTCAGGTTGGAGAACTGTAGATATCCATATATTTGTTCTCACTGTGTYTGAAGAGTCTATATCTGTTCAGTCTTTATCATTTTTAATCACAGACTGAAAACTTCCCCAAATCTTAGTTAGACTAACAAACCTATCTTCTTTCGATTTACCTCTTAATTCCTTCTGTATTATAGAAGCTGTATTAGCATCTCTGTGCTTGCTGGTGCTCGCTTTGGCTGCCTGGTTAAATGGGCTCCAGTAGCTTTCACAATTCTAAAACGCAGGCCATTAGTCCTGCAGCAGTCTTGGTCTTGAGTTGCTTTAATAATCAAACAGAAAAGAAAGATAATTTGTTAAAGTGCTAGGATTTCTGGTAAGGCAAGAAATAAAAATTGTAGGTACTGAACTAATTGAACAAAGTAGCAGCTTGCTCTTATGCCAAATTATCAACTAAATCCTTATTTCTTATTAAAATGCGTTCTGCAGCAGATTAAAAAAAAAAACACAACAAATGAAAACAATGCATATTTGTTTATAGCACTAATCAACATCTCTGTCCACCTTTGTTAGCATTTCCATGAGAAAATGGGTTCTTCCATATTTTTAAATTCATAAATTGCTCTTTCCCTACAGAATTTATGACTGACAGCTGGAAGCTATGCAATGTATTTTGGAACAAGTGCAGCTGACAGACTGTAGGTGGGTAGCGCATATCACTGGACAATCTCTGTATACAGTCCACGTATGAATAACACAGTGAAAAGGTAATTTTTTTTTTGTTTCATTGTTTAAAGTTAAATTAAAAATTCTGAGTGTGAATATAGAAATAAAAAGGACCAGTTTCTCAGATAGTATAAAATGTGTTCACTCAACTAATTAGCAGTAGAGCCAATAGAAACATGTTGATTTAGATCGGCTGAGGATATGACTATTACTGTATATATCAGGAGTCACACAGCAACATAAAGAAACAATGTGGCAACTTAAAAGATTTACTGTTTTGTCTTCTCAATATAGAATGAAAGAACTTTGATTTGGTGTTCTGTTGGGTTTATACAGCAGCCGGGAAAATGGTGTCGCAGGCTCTGGCTGCAGTCTGCAAGGTGACAGACTGTAGGTGGGTAGTACRGATAGCTGGCCAATCTCAGTATACTGTTCACGTATGAATAACACAAATAAATAATCTGGCTCTTCTTTCAAGGACACCAGCAGGCCATCAATAAGGTAAAAAAAAAAAAGAAATGTTCTACAGCATTTAAAGAATTTCCAAAAAGAAAGAAGCAGGAAATGGGAAAAAGGAGTTTGGGCATAACTGATATAACAAAYATATTGATAAAGAACATCCAAATTACAATCTTAAAGTTAAGTAAACTTTAGTTAGTGAGATAGTTCAATGAAGCAATTGCTGTTTGGCCTTTCACTCCAAACACACAGACCGCAGTGAGCACGGCAGGTCAGAACCTGTGCACAGCAGTGTACGCACTACACTTAGCAGTAGTGGACCCATTAATGAAGCTTGGGGGCAAAACTTTTTCTCCTCTAATAAACACAGGTGAAAAACGGCTCTGATGAGTATAGTGCTCACAAAACACAAAATGCTGTGCCTAAGAGAAGCCATTCTCTTGGAAATCTTCCATTCTTTGAAAGGTCAAATATAAATCTCGTAAGATCTTAAAAACTCTGTGTCACGTTTAGTTCCAGGATGCTGACATTTCATCTTACTACGGAAATTGCTTTTTTAAAAAATTCTATATCTGGAACACACAGCTTTCAGATTTTTAGCATGGCTTTCATCTGCTTGTGCTCCTTTTTACAGAAAGAAAAAGATGTCACCAAGGAAATACTGACAGAGCACTGTGAAGAAAGCCGTGTTGCATTTAGCATTCATCAAAATAATTAGGAGAACGAAGTGGTTTTCTGACCACCTGCATAGAGCAAAAACTTTTTAAATATTGACACTGTTGCTCAGGAAACCTGAACTTAACAGCTCAAGCAAAAATGAGATTGTAACTAAACCAGATTTTAAATGGTTTATATTAAATTTTGAAGTTTTTTGTTTCTTTTCTTCTTCAAGCAGACATGCCAATGTGCTTAACACACTCAGTTCACATGAGCATCGATATTACTGGGAATAATAACTTTCCAAAGAAAAATAAAATAATGTTGATCTTTCCTTAAACATAAATTGATAGACACAGAAGTCCATGAAGTCCCTTCCAAATGACATTGCTCCATGGGAGGAAATAAAAGTTCAATCCCAAGAACAGCAGTCCTGTATTTGAGTTCTCTCCCCCAGGAGAGAACCACRATCACATATCAACCATATCTCCCATAATAAATCTAACCCCATAATTATGGACCAAGTCTTCAGCTAACCCTGACTAAGTCCAACCCCCAATGAAAAGTAATGTCTATTCTTTGAGGTTACTGGCTGCTTCCACCTCCATCAGCAGTTAGCTTACAGTAGATTACTAGAGTACTACACAAAATATCTGGATAAATTTTTTTACAAGAGAATAATTTGTTTAATGGAATCTCCTAATGGCTAACAGCAAGAAATATTATGATAGAACAATTAAAAAAGTACTTACTCTTCGGCAGATTTTTTTTTTTTAATTCAGTGGTTAGTAACAAGACCTGCCGTTACAAAAGTTTTGGTGAGACATCATAGTTCTGTTTTATTGACTGCTATTACATATAACAACTGTGTAYGTATCTCTCTTACAAATAGATTAGAATGAAACTGTTCTGCATGCATTTTTAGAATATACTGTGTAAACTTATGGCAAACTGTAATGTGAGATTTGTGCAGMTAAAGTACGCTGATGTAGGAAAGGTCACTAAAAGCTAAAATAAAAGTTAGATTATCAATATTGTGCTTTAATATTAGCTTATCTTGGGGAAAAAATGCATATYCATTTCTGCTTCTGAGTGGGAGCCAAAAACAAAACATTTTTTCATCCCAACAGAAGGCTTCATTGCACTCAAGTTTGAATAAAGTTCTAGAGAAAACAGGGAAATAATTTAAAGAGATTCTATTTTATGTATATTCATTTACTTAGTTGCAAACTAGAAATGTGCCTATTCCCTGAAAATTCTAATTCTAGTTAAATTACACACTTCATGATTGCAACAGATGGTCTTCCCCACAAAAATCCCCAAATTCTGGGATTAACCAGCCCTGATCAGCCCCACTATCTGACCTGAGCATTATTAAAGAGCCAATGCCCTCTATGGGAAGAAAGTAGTTTGCTCCTATAGGAAACTGGGTGAAATAAGGGGTGACGGACTGTGGTCTGGTGATGGACCTGAGCCAGATGTGTTAAATGCAATGATGARACAGCTTGTAAGCTGCTAAAGATGGTTTTGGTCTTAACCTTGTGCAATGGGTCTGAGTTTTTGGATGCTGAGGGTCAGGAAAAGGTGGCAGCTACGAAGACAAACTTTATAAAGAGATTTTTCAGAAACGAAGAAGAAAAAGTGCCTTCCAGAAGCTGCAAGCTGGAAATGGTTGTGAAAGGGAATATGGTCTCCACTAGATGGAACGAGAAATAAAATGCAGGCTACTGATGATGAGAATAGCGAGCAGGCCGGAACACTGCAGAACGCCGACGCTGCAACGCGGATCATCACGTTGGTGCCTTCCTTGCTGGGAAAGCTCTAAAAGCTGCCAGCAGAAGTGGCAGATCCCCGCGGCCCCTCGGAGTGGGGGCGTGAAGCTGAACTAGGAAGACGCCTGAGCACTTCCAACTCAGCAAACAGGGAAAGTGAAGTAAGGATAGAAAACAAGGGCAAAAACCTTCTTTTCATTTAAAAAGTTAATTTTAAACAGGCAGGGGAAATGGACTCTGAATTTGCAGAGACCTCTCTCGTGGGTGCCAACTCATTTAACTACAGAAGGAACTTGAGAGGCGTCCTCTCTAATTAGCAGGCGCGAGGTGGGATTGGCTGCGGTGGATGAGGCCTGACGGGAGAGCCAGGAATAAGGTGCTACCTGGAATCAGCCTTTCTGTGCCAGGTGGCTACACCGAAGGGTGAACGGCATTAAACCCTGCGTCTGGATAGCGGGTGTGCGAGATGTGATCTGAGAGACAGAGGCCAAAGGAGGGAGCAGCCGAGGGGGCTCGTACACCTCGGTGCGCGTCCGCATAACCTGCGGCACAGGCCAAGAGCGGTAAGGAAGGACGGCGCTATTTACTGTGAGGAAGATTAATGCTAACRTTTTATCATCTTCCTCTGATAATTCGTTCCACATAAAAACTTGTGATTCACTTCTCTTCTGGTACAAATTGATCAAGGCTATTCTGTAATTGGCTGAGTTCATCAAGTTCAGTGCTTACATAAAATAAATTGGCATGGTTTCTTCCCTCTTTCTGTCAAATACAGAATGTCCAAGATATATGGCTGAAAGCAATTACATTAATGGCAAAATATGTTCCACAATTGCTTAATTGTTCTAATTTTAAAGATAATTCAATGTCTTAAAAAAGAAGTTTAAAAGATGAAATAATCTTTGGCAAACACCTCTTGACTTTTGGTTTAACAGCCTGCAAAGAGCCCTGGATTTGTGATACTTTAGCAAAATCTCATGCTTCATCCTTTGCTTTAGAGATGTACTGAATAAAATCTTAGGCCTAGTGAACAAGCAGGACTTTTTTTWTATATATAWATATATATAKAGAGAGAGAGAGCTTAAAACTGAAATTACCATAACAATTGTCTGGGATGTTATGTAGATATAGGTGGGTGACTTGCCTGGYCAGCCTTTGCAAATATGGGAGCTTAGTTTCTTCTTGAGGGGCCTCTGTAAATGCAATCATGGCTGTATCTATCACAGTGAATTTGTGTTAGACAAACATTAAATATTTACAGTAATGATTTATTTTACTTCCCAGTGGAATGCTGTTAGGAAGAGAGAAACACTGAGAAGGATGCTGTGATGGAAAGGTTGTTATTTGAAAAGAAGTGCCTGCATATGCATGCACACAGTGCTTGATAAAGCTAGAATTGCTATTACATATATAGGCAATGGGAAGGAGACCACAGGTGATGGAAGCTACCTGCAAAAGGATGGGCGCACAGAAACCGAAAGGGTGAAGCTGGGCGATGTTGTATGCTCAGTGGTGAGAGCCCTGTAGCGCRCAGGTGGAAGAGGAGCACAGCTGCTGAGCAGGAAACCGCGGTGCTGCAGCCCTGCCCTGTGGAGGGGAGACTGGGTCTGGCTGTGTGAAGTGGCAGACTGGTTTGTTTCTCTGCTCTAAAGAGGGGAAAAAATTAACAGATGTGCAAAGAAAACTGACAATGATACTTGTTTTAATAATGTGTTTCTAAACATTTGTGTTTGGGAAGGCTGTCAAAGATGGTGAAAGGTGGGCTAAGTTTTTGGTGAGACTTTTTTAGTAATGTGCTGCATGGTGAGAAGGGCAGAGGAAATATGAGGGCTTTGGAGCATGCGCAGAAGGTATTAAAGCTCACTTTTACGCTAAAGAAAAAGGAGAGATTAAAAATCTGTGTCTAAAAACATTGGCTTTTCAGAGCCAAACCTCTTACAGAGATTTAATGGCAGTTACCCAGCTAGACATTAAAGGCAAGGGCTGGGATTGCGGTGAAATCTGGAGGGTGACCGCTGGCGGTCGAGGAGTGGTGACCAGCCCGAGTTCTGCTGGGTGAAGCAAGCAGCTGTGGAACGAACATCTGTAAACGAGCTGCCGAAGTGACTCGTTCTCTCTGAATCCTTTTCTTCTTTATTGTTGTTATTTTTTAATCCAGCTCTATGCCTTGCTTGTTTAGAAGACTGTCCCTTCCCTGTTACTCGCTGTGTATCTAGTGTTTCATCGGCAGTGCTGAATGCGCCAAGACTCGTTAATGCCGTGAGCAAATACAAAGCTAGCGTTTGAAGAATGGTTATTTATTTTGACCAAGTGACTCTGAAAAATGACATGTGTGAGCTCTGTGTTCATCGTTTCTCTATGAATTCCGGCCCACGTTTAGAGGTGTAAGCTATTTTGTAACTGCCAATCTGCAGATTCAATCCGGGATATAGTGATCATGCYGTGATTTTATTTTATTTTTTCCTCCCTTCTTGCTTATCACCTGGCACAAAGAGTGTGCAAGCCAAACAGTGATCTCATGAGTAACTGTGCCTGAGGAAAACTTGAAAGGTATATCTGAAATGTGTTTCATAACAAAATTGATTGTTACCAGAGAATTTRCCTCCAACTTGCATTTTGCCTATGTTGGCCCCAAAGAGAAAAATGGATGTTTTAAATTTTGGAAGAAAAATCAATAGCACAAAGGTTTTTTGGCCATAGAAGTACTATTTTACAAAATTCCACTTAGCATTAAGGCATGCAAGGAAGATTATAGAAAAAAAAGGACTTGACACTTCAAAACACATACTAACTAGGGAACTTTTAAGAAAAGCCACTTGACAGAGAATTTTTAACAAGATGAACTAATGCTTGCATATTAATGTGCAGCATGTTAGAATATTTTCTTTCCACTATAAAACAAGTAGCTGTGCAATTTAGAGAGGTACTAGCTGGCATGGAAATAAAACATTTTTATCACAACTGGCACATGCATGAGGTAAGCACATAACTAGACTTCAGTTGGCTAATGGCTCCTTGTAGACATGTAAGTGAATATACCTATAAGTTTTGGGGGGAAAAATAGGAAATTCCTTAAATATTGAATAATGAAAGGGAAGAACATGTCTGTTTTTTCAAGMAAATCTTTGTTGTTGTTGTTCCTAGCGCTAGGAAAAATTCACCATGTGGGCCAAACAGCTTGGGTATGCTACTGTTGCTTCTGGTCCTGCCTGGTTCCCTTAGGTTCACCACAGTATCTCCTGAGGACTTTGGAGTTAGGGATCCCTGCCTCCTAAATCCTTAAACACTGAATTTCCCTGTTATCCGATTAAAAAAAAAACGATACTGATCATCATAACAGGCAGTGATTACAAATTCACTATTTGGCCAACAAAATACAATCATTGCAGCTAAATTAATATGAGCATGTGGTGTTTCTATGTTATGAAATATATCCAGATATGGAGATCTTTACCTTTTACAATAGCCTTTGTGAATTATTATTTCTCGTTGAACAGGACTTCAGGCTCTTGACAGTTATGCTGCTGATCAACAGGTAACTGAAGTCTGTGGAAAGGATTCATTAACTTTCAGAGCTCTCGAATCAGTCCTGAGGTTATTCATTCCACCCTTCTGGGTGTTACTGACATCTTAAATTAGTAGCTAACCAAGGTGTTTGACTGCAGGTACCAAACCTTTATGAATGGGCATATCCAAAATAATTGCCTCTGGAATCACACAACTAAACAGTCAGCTTCATCATCTGCATTTCTTGCCAATTCAGCTACCTTTTATAGGTGTCTTGAGAACCAGAAAGACACCTGCTTTTATGCTGTACTTTGATTATGGAGAAGACACCCTATCGGCATGACTAGCAAGCATCCAAGTCTTGCCTGCACTGTGTTCCACTCTGTCCATGAAGCTCATTTCCTTAGACATCTTCCTCAGCCTGAGTATCGGGCGGGAAATCTCAGCTCTRAACTTGATGCAGATGCATGACCCCAGACACTGCAAAGCCTARTTACTTCTGAGCATTATCTCGAGTGCCTTGTACAGGGATCAAACAGGAATTCTGCGTCATTACTGTGAATTGGACTAAGCCTCCTGAGTCTGTCTCAACTGCAAGACTCTCTTCTGTTGGTCCAGGGAACTTTCTGCCCTTGGACATGTAACTGATGACTTTATGAAGTTCTTCACTTAATCAAAATTTGTCTGTTATTGGAGTTTTTAGCTATAAAGGTCAACAATTTTTCATATCCCTTCTATCGCTATTGCAAACCCTAACAATGACAGAATTATTGAATATGTGTAGCTTACAGAATGAAATGTGCACCAGAAACAATATTTAACTTTATTCTATGGATGGTTCTGAATTGAACAATGATTTTTAGAGCAGTTGTAGTAGTAGCAGTTTGGAGGAGCCATAAGAATAAAAGCCCCAAAGGGAAGACAAATGCCCTGAAAATTTGACACCCTTATTAAAATGTTTGCAAGTTTGCAATTACAGGATTGGAGAAGGCACCAGAAGTCATGTTACAAATTTTTTTTACTTAATTCATCAAAGTGAATGGCTTAAAATATTGCAAATTAGCCTTTAGACACTGTTCTTCTTTTCCTATTGTGTTTAARTATGTTGATATGTGGTCTAAATAACAGTTTTTGTTTAGGGATGTGGCAAAATGTGGAATATCATACTAGTTTATAAATCACAAAATACAGTGACTTAATTCATTAATATTTCTCTCTTTGCTCCCTACTCTGTTTCACCTTGATTTCCTTCTGTGTTTAAATCCATCATACGTACCTGTTCTGATTTAGGTGTCTACAAAAACAAAAAGGTGTAAGGTACCTTTGGTACCTTTGGAAAATACATAGAGCATGGGATATAATATATCGCGTTTGAGATGTTACTTTTCAATGCTTTGTGCATTGGAGCATTTATTTGTTTTAATCATGACACAAACTACCATACAGTGAGGCAAATTTTGAAGCAGACTTGAAAGAGAGTAAATAAGTGACTGAATATTGAATCTTAGGCTCCATAATGTATCAGGAATGATAAAGACTCAGACGTTTTTCTAATGTACTTCACAACAGGGTTGCAGTTTGGCTACTTCAGTTCAATGGGAGATGTTTCTCTTCCTCCTGCACCTGTAAAGACTCACCTCATGTAGCAGGGTGATTTGATGCATTACCCAGAGGTTCAGCAAAGCTTGMCTAGCCTTGGGGAATTGAGGAATGCCTCCTCCTACCGCACTAATTCTGTTCACTGCCTCAGGTGTCCTCACACAGTTTGGTTACTCAGAACCATGTCTGCTCACCACTTAAGAGCAAAGCGTAGCTGCTAGTGAGAACTGCATCACTGGTTTGGATTTGTTCCCCAAGAAATGAGGGACAGAGGAGAATACTGTGGTACTCAAAAGAAATGAGATGTTTGTCAATAGGACAGGAAATGCTAGTTAGCTGAGCAGAGCTGGAATTACTTAGGGTACTACAGCAGCAAAACAGAATTTGGGTGAGGGAGCACAGACTGGGAGAGGCACCAGGTTACCTTGAAAGTGTCCTGAGTGCTAGCTGCAGCATCTCTGTGAAAAGGCCTTTGAATGAAGAGCAAGCCCAGCCTCCTTTCTCATAATAATCTAACAGATGGCAAATCAAAGACCAGTGTGAAGGGGCAGGTGGGGTTCTGGAAGGAAAAGGAGGGTTCCAGAGCACAAGATACCTGAGCACGGACTGGGCAGGTCCTGAGACCTGAGACCTGAGAAACCAGGCAAGCAGGCAACTCTCCTTGTTAATGGAAATCCAGATTTGAAAATGTAGTAGAATAGCCAATTTGGTATGATTCACTGACTTCATGTGCTGGGAGATGTGTTTTTTTTTGTTTGTTTGTTTGTTTGTTTTTTTTTTGCAGACCAGGGATGGGAAGCTGTTTTGGCAGATCAGGCTGCTACTGAGAGCTATCCAACTCTTTGGGAGAACTGTGCGCTCTGGGTTTTGTTTCAAAATATTGTTTTTGCCTGTACAACTATCTTCATGTACTGTGTTGCCATAGATGTCTCATGGTGGGGGGCTGGTTTGCAAAAGTTTGCTGTGGTGTTACGTGGTTTTCATCAAGCAGAACTTAACTTGATCCTCTGGCAGGTTGTTCTTCTGCAGAATTGCAGATAAATACCAGATGGGTACTTGCTTTTTTGGCTCACATTTTTTGTTTTGAAATGTGTAGAAACATTTTTCTGAGAAGGATGTGGTACTATCCAGAATTTTTCTTAGCCTTGCCTCATTGATTTGGCTGGATATGTGCCTAGTTCAAGGTTAGCTATAGATTTGCCCAGCATAACTTGTGGATTTAACTCCTTCCTCCTTCCTCATGATAAGAAAGCAGATGAGGAAAAATATTCACTTTATAATGACCAAGGAAGGCAATGAGAGTTAAGTAAATTCTGTTACACAGACTGGAAGATTGCACTTCACTCCATCAATTTGCTGAAGGGTGTAAATATGGCAATTTGGAAGGCTGATAAGTGAGACTGAAAACATACCTTAGAACTGCAAGTACATGGGTTAACTTAGGAACTTCTGAGCTTCCTGCTACTTCATATCAGGAATAATAAAGAAAATTTCTAGTAATAATGCCTTGTTTCGGAAAGTTTACTCGAGTATATAGTATTCATCATAATTATCACAGCTATTCAATTTSTGCTTCCCTCTGACTGCCCAAATCCTAAATTAACGCATGGAAAAAAACAAGCTGGTGTAGCCAAAAGAGGAAAAATCAGAGATGGGCACATTAACATTGCCTCTCATACTCATTTTTTCAGTTGCACAGGGATAAGAGCATTCAAATTAAGTAATAGCATTTCTGAGGTACAGAGTATTCCAGGCAATTTTAACAGTCGGAAAGGGATGACTTCTGAGATAATGAAATGTAAGAACAGACTATTGTAATGCAAAGTGCTTATTAGTGAGTCTATCTCAAAGTTATAATAATTGACTTTTATCTTGGGTATTGCTGCTGACCTCCCTAACAACGGACACAGYGAGGAAGGGGATTCTGTGGCTAAGCTGATTGGCATTTCCTTGAGAAACAGCTAAATTAAATGCCGTAAATAAAGGGATAAAGGTAGACTGCTTCTTTTTTGACAAAAAGCAAGATGGATAAGATAAACTCCCTCTTTTTGCACCCAGGAACATTCAGCTATTGTTTGCTATTTATTTTACAGTCTACCCTGATCCCTCATCTAATTTTTGCTTGATTGCTTATCTGTTATGGCATTGCAGTTTTGCAGATCTATTGACCTTATTTACCTGTCTATAAACCACTTGCACTGTTTCCTTTTGGGTATGAAAGAGAGGAAAGAGAGGAGGTTTTGAAGAAAAGTGGGAAAGCAGGTGCAGAAGTAAGAAACTTTATGTATTGCTTCTCAGTCCTTTCCTATTCATTTGAGCTTTCTTGGTATGTTTTTCTCTAGCACTGCTTTTGTTCATGCTAGAGGAGGTTTTTGTTTGCTTGTTTTTAAAGCTTTCCTTCACTGCAATCTTTTTCCTCACTCTACARAAACTGGCTGAAAATAACAAACTGCTCCTTTTGATGAGCAATTGCTCTTCTAAGTAAATCAATATTAATTAAACTAGTGTACAATCACTGTGCCCCATGTCGCTCCTTTCTCAGGCTCATCTCAGCATGTCTGTCAATAGGACTTACGGTAATTAAGCATATTGCAGTAGTGACCAAAATCATCCCTTCAACAGAAAATCTCTCTGCATAAAATCCTTGTCCCAGAGAGCCTGCAATGAAAGACAGCTCAAAAAGACAGACAGAAAAGATATACAACTCCAAACTTCAAGAAGYAAATCTGAATGTTTGTGGTAGATACTGATGTATGGAACCTGAAACGTGCACATCTCTGTTTCAATTCGGAAGTGCGTCAATAGTTGTGATAGAAATTCGCCTGCATGGTTTCAGAATGGGTTTCCATGAACTTCAGCTTTGGCCCTTGTGACTTGGATCTGGGCACTCCAGGAAGAATCTGCTTTAGCCAGAATGTGTTTCTCTTCCTCCTTCTCTCTTTCCACCTTTAACACTTCAGACTTTCAAACTCACAGTAGGATACCTGACATAACCTTCACTTACACTTTCAGAGATCCCATACTCCTGTACTGGACTCCTGGGAGCACTAGTTCATCCAGGGTTTTGCTCCTGGCTTCACCACAGGAGCCACTATCAGATGTTTCCCTTATCAGACTCTCTTTTTGAGGAAGTTGTTACAAACTGCTTAATTTAACTAATGATTCCCGTTAGGTACTATGCATAACTCCTGGGGGTGTTAATTTCAATTAATGTTCCTCATGTTTTGTGCATCCTTTTCTTAGCAAGCTAAATCTCTTGTCTTTGTTTCATTGAACATCTGCATTACCTACRGAGTTTAAAACTGTTCTTGTCAAACCAGTTATTCATACTCTAACATGCTGGCGCTGTACGTCTTCTCTCGTCCCAGAATTTGGGGAAAACAATAGTATTACATCAGTTTATATGTAATAAAAGTATAAATCAGTTCTTACCTTCTTAAGGGAAAAGGATTAGTATTAAATTACTGAYGTTAAAGGAAATGTAAGCATCACATGTGAAACTAGAGTGTTTTTGCTTTTATTTCTGCCAAAGCAAATGTTGAAAATTGCTACTCTTAAAAGAAGACTGGCAAATCCTATTGCAGAACTTGCTTTAATGATTTTTAAGACCATGTACTCTTATCTGCCGTGTTCTCTGCTAGAAGTAGCAAGCCAGGAAATCACTAGGAAAAAGCGTGTGTCAAAACCAGCTTAAGTTATATCTCTGCTCTCTGAACAGGCCTTTACTAGCTCAAATCAACAACTTTTCCCAGACAACGATCWCTATTAATAAATTCTTTCCTCACGTGTAACATGTGCTGGGCCTTCTCAGCATATATTATAAYGTATGTGCCTCTGAAGGGGGGTAATTATTCTTTCTCATAATAGCAATCAGCAATTGTGATCCCAGTCTAAGCCATGCAGGGAGAGTCTGGTGAGAGCTAAACTGAGGAGTGTGAAAGGGATACTCCCCAGGAGCTGTGGTCTTCGTGGAACTGTCTGGCAGTGACAGATACCTGAGGAAGAGGCACTAGAAGGAAGCTGATGTGAGAAAGCAGGGCTAGATAAARCTCAGGTTTGGATATTTATCTGAACAAATGAAGTGCTTCCTCTTGCACGCACAGTCCAGAGCTTTTTATCTGCTCTAAAAGCTTCATGGAAGAAGCCAGCATCAGGGAATGAAGCTACCATTTATGTGTTTCTTTGGTGCATTCTATTTACTTATAATGCACCAGATCCTTACCTTCATTAGCTTATCTAGGTAATGAAAATAACCTAGTGAAGTCCTAGCTATTTTTAGCATTTAAGGGCTAAAAGGAACAAAGTCTGTCTTCACCTTCATGGCAAAAAGCTCTAGCATAGAGCAAAACCATCTTATGAGGCAGAAAAAACTTTAAACAGATTTAACGTACCTAGTCTGAATGACACATTCAGTTCAGGCTTCTGGGTACTTAAGATGGGGATATTAAGCCCCAATCAAAAAACAAACAAACAAACAAAAAAGACCAAGAAGAAAAGAACCAAACCTTTGCTGCAACCAAGATCTGCACAATTATACTTAAATACCTATCTCTAAATATTCAGCTCTGAGTTGACTTCTGGTGCTACGCATGAACTGAACAGAGTATTTGAGGGTATGATTTGGAATAGGCAGCATGTAAAGCAAAACAACCCAACAAAATTAGCCACTGTTTTTTATAGTATTTGCTGAATCAGAAGCCTCGTTCCCTTTTCATCTAGAAACRCATTTGCCATGGGACAGCAACAGTTATGTTACTCTGAACCAGGATGGGTTTTTTTTCTTCARCAAATGGGAGTTGGGCACTATCAATCTAGCGCACTAGGAAATCAGTAAAGTACACTTTGCTTTGCTATGGACATGAAGGATTGAAAAAGATTTGCCATTTCTTGATTGTTTGYGAATAGAAGGTCTCTTTCATTGCCTAATTCCCCTTTTGAAAGGAGGAAGMAGAGATTTCTGTTTTATATTCCAGTATGGTAGATTTGTATATGGAGAGTTCTGCTGAAAGGAGCGTGTGAGATAACATGTACTAACATTTAATCTGTTTGGATCCTAAAAAGACAGAGAAATGTCAGTATTAAGAAAGGTTTAGTAGCTTGGGGGTTTGTGCTATGTACTTGGACATTTGCAGCAACTGTGCTGCCTACAGATTAATTGGTAGAAGTAGTAAGAGTTTCTTAAACAGGTTCTAGGAACTAAGTTCATTTTTGGAACTTGGTTATCAAATCCCACCTATAGCCTCTATGGAAATGCTAAGGTGGAGCAGCCAGCAGTATTAGGATTCATTTCTGCAGGCCTTCACTCATTTATAGATAGCTTCCTGCTCTATAGAGCTATATAGATATATTCTTGCTCTAGTGTATTCTAGTGACTCATGCGCTATAAATTGCAAATAAGGAAGGAGTAATGTAGCTTACGGTACCTTTAATAAACTTTAATGGCTAACAAAAGATAATGTCATAAAACAATCTCATCCCCTTCCAACTGAAAATGATTTTCCCATCTGTGATCTCTAAATAGCATTTGGAATCCATAAAAATGATATAATATTTAATCAGGTTCCAGTGCAGAAATCTCCTGACTCTCCCCAGAGACTTGTTAGAATTACAGCATGAGCTCTGTTAATCAAGCTCCTTGCTGCTGAAAGCAGAAATTGTTGCCCTCTTAGTAATGGAATTCCATAGCCATTTAGTGCAGAAGGTGACAAYGTACGCTAATCTTACTATGTTGGTAGAGAGCATGTGACCTGAAATATGTTTGCTGTCTGGAAGCTCAAATTTTCCAGAGCAATTTGACTGTTTTATTCACGCTTGTGGAATGCCTCTGTGAAGGCACGCAACTAAAGCTGCAAATCAACTAAATGGACTTCAAAAGCTCTAAGAGATATCTCAAGGCTATTCTTCCCTTCAGCTATGGTGAAACATCTTTTTATCATACCCAGCTCATTGCGTATACTTTAAAGCTCCTCTCAGAGTACAGCATAACAGTGAAAAAATCTCTAAAAGCACTATGAAGCAATAGTTGAAGGAGTTTTCCTATGTGGACACAATACAATGTTCCATTTTCCTTTCGATATTCTAGAAAATGTATTAAAAAGTAAAAATACCTTCTGTGGTCAGATTAGGCTTGACTAAGGATCACACAAAGCTTAATGCTGTCTTCACTTGGTTACACTGGCTCACTCTTAGTAAGTCTATATTTGTGTCTTAAATGCAGTAAAACATTATTTCCTTCCAACAGCTCCTTTCTATTCCCTGACAGTAAGCCAGTATAAAGATCTATATAGAAATAAGCAACGCTGTCATTGCATCTTGTGGAAAAAAGTTGATGACAGAAAAGTTTACCCAATGGCTGGTCACTGATTACCAGATACTGAAAAAACTTCAGCAGCAACTGTGCAACAAGCCTGAGTGGGAGAAAACATTTGCAGCAGCATGACCACATTAATGTCATGTCAATTGGAAAAAAATGTCAAGCTGGCAGATGCTAGTAGTGGGTGGAAACATCATTTGGAGGTGCCTCCTTATATCTTATTTCTTTTTCCTCCTCCTCAGAAATCTTATATATGGCCACCATTCAATCAAATTTGTGTGAAACTTGTTTTATAAAACTAGGTTGAAAAATGATAATTAAGAGTAATGGTGCAAACACTGCTTTCAATCTTTAGATGGAACAGCCAATGGAATTGAAACTACAGTGGGTGAAACAGCTACTAGAAAAAAAGAAATGTGCTCTTATTAGACCACATTATTAATAAAAATGACTATTTCCTCTTGTAGGAAAATATAACAGTAACAGGAAATGGAAGGTGATCCTTTGAAACAAAGCTGTGAAGTCCCATTGACCTGTGACAGCAAAATAGTATGTTTGTCTTCAAAACAGGCAAATTTTATCTGATGAACTAAATCCATGCTTCTTCCTCACCATATTAGTATTAATACCTAATAAACAGTACACAAATACTGAGTACATATCATAACATATGAAATAAGACCACCAAATTTCAAAAGCTGATTTTAAGTTGGGCTATATGTGTTTTGAACTTGATAACGATACGTGTTAGCCAGCAGGAGAGAAAGCTTTAGTAAGTTTCGGAATTAAAACTGAAGCATACAATATAAATTCAGCAGTCTATTGGAGAAAACATTAACATTTATAGGTCCTTGGTGTTGTTCTTAATTTAGGCTCTGGGCAGTTCAGGATGTTCACTTTATACCAATTACGTGTGATTGTCTTGTGCTCTTTGGAATGCTTGGACAATCAGGGATGTGATCATCTGTGGTCCTGAAGTGGTAATGGCTTTCCTTTCACATGGACTTATGCAGCATGTACTTCTAAACCTAGGTAAATCTGATGACTTTTCTTGTTTACTTCCAACTTAAAACCTAGGACATATCTTGACTTTTCTGGCTAGGGAATTTTGAAAATCAAAAGGTAAATGTGAAAATCAAAGAAAAACAAGGCTCTGGCAGGTTTGTAATTTTATTTTTTTTAATTGACATAGATATAATTTGGGGAACAAAGTATTCCATTTCGATGGAAGTGAATTGTGATCATCTAACAAATATCCAATGTTGTCAATACCATAAGAAAAATGGGCTAAACACCAGGCTAACGTGATTTCAATGCCTCTTTCTCAATCACTATGTTCCTGTTGTAACCAACAAAGAAGTATTTCAGTTCTTCGTAGATCTGTCCTTATCTGGTAATCTAGTTATTATAAACTAAGAATCTGTGGTGTTCTTTGACACCAAATCTCCTACTGACTGGAGGTTTCCTGAAGCTGCCTTTCTCTGCTGTGTGGTAGGATAAAGCAGGGTTTTCTGAGCTGAATCAGAAAGATAAGACTGCTGTTTCTGGTATCTGTGCTAGATTTGTTCCTAATCTCAGAGCTACCCCAGCTCAGTCACATTCCTTAAACTATTTCCTCTTCTTCATGCTCTTAGCCCATGCACACACTTCTCCCACTAATTTAAAGAAGAAGAAAAAAGAAAAAAATATCCTCAGCTCTTTTCTTTCACTTAATTGTGAAGGCTGGTATATGTGTTGGAAGACATGGACACATCTGCCTGGAAGCCAGGTAGCCTTGTTCCTCCTCCACCCTGCAAAGCTTCTAGGGCAGATCTGGAAAGTTCACACCCACAGGTGAAACACTGGGGTGCTTGAATGGGAGTGCCTGGCCCTTGTGAGGACTCCAGGGGCACCTTGAAGTAAGGTACAAAACGGTCAGCTCTTAGAGTCTTCAGAAGGAGAAATATGAACAGAGTGGTATCTGAAATGCCTCCCTTTCCCAGAGCTGTGGTGCTGGATACAGGTGACCGGGGGGTTGCAATCTCTGTCCTGAGAAGTAGTCAGTCTTTGAAATAAGTGGATGCTTGCTTGTCTCAAAAAAGCTTGCTGGAAGGGCATGGGGCGCGGGGGAGAGGTCAGAGAGGGCCAGTAGCAGGCAGTGTTTCCTTCTTTTATTATTTATTAACAAAATTTCTTAAGCGCTCATCTGGCAGGGAGGCACAGGTTGATTTTCCATATCTGTCCAAAGGGATTCAGACTCTTGTCCTTCTGCCTGACCAATGTTGTAAGTGCCGGGTTTTGGGGCGAGCCGTTYTTCACCTGTCCTGTGTCATCCTGCTGATAGGATTTCCGCACTGAGTGTGTGAGAACATGCAAGATGAAGCACAGTGACTGTCCTCTTGCTGCTCAGAGCTTGCTCGCAGAGCAGAGGCTCCAGCCATGCTTCTGACCTGCACCAGAGGTCCTGGAGGCGGTGATGATAGCAGAACCCAGATGATTCCTCTCCCAACCCGTCCAACAAACTTTTGGAACAGTATTGTGCTCCCTCAGATATTTGTTCCCCCACTCTGTGGGGCCTGGTGGATCTTGGATGCCTTTTGTTTCAGCTTCAACCTTGCAGAGAAAGAGAGACCACCCTTCTGTCCCTGAAAGCTGAAGCGTTCTGCTGCCAAATGGTGTGGATTTGATCCCCTCACCCTGAGGGCTGGACCTGAACCTAGCCTTCCTGCTTCCATGGCACTCTGCTCTTGCACACAGCATTGCTATCCTGAAAGCATTGAGACCCCCGGTGCCGTTTTCTGTGTTTAACCTGTCTTTTCTGTAAATATTACTTATACTCTGGAACATACTGTTTGATGCATCAGCAAAATAATCACGAACTTTTTGGATCTAATTTGAATATTTATTTTAACCTAGATTTGTTCCATATTAGTAGCCTGTGATACACATCCCTCTCTTTATGTAACTAAGTTTACTGTGTGAAGGAACAAAGATATTCTGAACTGAATTAACTCTAGGAGTTATTAGGAATGACTCATACTCTCTCACAGTCTCAATGGAAAGGAAATTGGTTGAGTAAATAAGTACTCAGCACAAGGGTTTATAAGAACACGGCCCAGAACAGCAGTCTTCATCAGTTCCTTTCCAGTCAGACAGTCAGCAAAAGAGGTGTGGAGACTCTGGCTTATTTTTGAGAGTTAAATTAAGAGATTAAGTAAAATGTCTTTATGCAATTCATGAAGAGGATTTATCAAAGGTCAGTGCAGGTTCAAAAAAAGATGTAAATCTTTTTTTCTAAGCAGAAAAATATTTCTGTCTAGCTAATCCATTAGTGACTGAAATTCTGCCTTTTGTGTTCCATGGCAAAAAGTCCAATTTTATTCTGCCTGTGTTGCTCTTCTGGCTCTTTAAATCTTTGTAAATATAAAAGCAAATGCCATGTCTTATATATAAGACAGCTTGGTAATAGTCATTCAAATTTGCTGAAGTTTATAAGCTCATGACATTCCCTTCTCATTCCCCTCTGTCCTCTCAAACCTATTAAATTATGCTTGACTTAAACATTCCCTACAATTTCAGCCCCCCAATGACTAAATTRTTCTAGTTCAGAATATTCCAAACAGGGAAAGTTTAAAATTAAATAGCGGATACTGTCACAGGCCAAATGCCGCGTGGGAGTTACCGAACGTCACCGACTTTCTCACCTCAGCACGCGTTGAAGGTGTTTGCAGTCCTCTCTCGGCCCTTTGTCCCATGAGGTATCAGCCTCGTGTTTGTTTGCCTTTTTAATTGATTTCTATAGGTGATTTTCTGTACCAGCCACTGCAGGGATTGGTGATGGAAAGATACCTTTATACCTCCTGCTGGATTCACATGTGATGAGATAAACAGTGCTCCACCACGGTTTCTGCCGCGCTGCTGCGGCTAGTGAGAGTAAATGACTCTCCGGTCCTCTCTGATTCCTCTGGACATGCCAGTTTCTGTTAATCCTATTGCAAATCAGGCTGTGAGACAGTGTGCTAAAATAGATGGCACTCGCTTTCTCTCTGTTACTGATGATGAGGCAGTTCTTAAAGGCTATTGACTGACATGTGCTAAAGATGACTTCTTCACACATACCAAGAATTTATTGCGTAGGAGTCTTGTGAAAGTAATGAACAGAACAAGCACTCATTCCAGATCTTTTTTTGCTATTTTTGACATTATATTTGCTGCATTTTGCCTGAAATTAACAGCTGGAGACTACAGATTTAACCATTACTCAGTGGTTCATCATTATGACAAGTGTCTGATTTCAACAAAGCTGACTTCAAGAGAAGTGTTGAAGTGAGTTGCACAATAGAGTTTGACTTAGAGACTGGTTTATCTTAAGAGCTTAAATTAAGAGAGAAAGATTTCAGTATCACTGAAATATCTTTTTTGACTCAAAGTGCATATAATCTTAAACTTCACCATTTCTGCATACTGAGATGGAGATTAGGAAAAGATAAAGTAAAAATATGCACTGCAGAGGGGAGAGGATATTTTAGTTAACGGTATCCCTCAAAATGCAATTCAAATAATTGCAAAAAGTGATTTAAAGCTCTCTTCTAGTTTACTTCAAACTAGGAAAATGCTTGCCACCTGCTGCAGTATCTCAGTGAAGGAAGGAGAGCAATCACTTTGTGCTCTGCTTTATCCCTCTCTGCAATTTCTTGTGTCAGCTCAGTTGTATTGATTCCAGTGAAACATATGCTTCAGCATGTCTCAACCCAACTGATTTGCCCAAAGTAGCAAATTCATGAGTTCTTTCTTCCTTTCTATGTCAGACTCAGTGGGCATATGCCAGTTCATACAAACTAAATGTATGATACTACAGAGCATTCACTGAAACCTTGAAAAACARGAGGCTCTCTGAGCAACAAAGCTTAAACCATATTTTACAGACTTTGTGTATCATTTAACATGTATTAATCTAACTATAAAATTGAAGTTCTGCACAGGTTTTCAGATAGCTGGGATATTTCTGCGTTTAGGTAGAGTCATAATCTATCCTCAGTATCTGCATTAAATTGGCTGATTCTCTCAATATTCACAAAAAATGTAAAAAGTTATCTCTTGAGATATTTACCCCTCTTCAAGAAGTGTTGATATGTCCCAGACTGTCAAAAAGGTTTTGAAAAGGAGAAACAGACAATGCAGAAGACACATTGCCTAGGGAAACCAGACTAAAGATACTTTTTGTTTGTTTTCTGTTGTTTTATTTTTAAGTCCAGCTTACCTATCGACCTGGTCTCATTCTAAATTGATGTCAGGCTTATTCGAAAGGCTCACAAACATCTTCAACAATCCTGGCTTGAAATGAAATCTTTAAATACATAACAATCAGAGTTTTGAGAATTTCTGCTCAGACTCTGTTTTGCTGTGCGTTATCTTGCGTAGCTCTATCCTCTCTCTTTATAATACAAATTGTTCTGAATATGCTTTTAGTGTGATCTGCAACTGTTTGAGTGCCACATATCTGTTCCTAGTGAACTGTGGTATTATTGCATCAAAGTGTTTCAATATGCACTTCTAAAATTCAGTAAGCTTACTGAAACTGGCATCAGCCACTACATCCATGTGGGAGGATTCAAAGTCATTTTGCATCTGCTCATTCTTTTTCTGAGTGTTTTTCAGTTTGTCATCAAGTTTTTTCCAATGGACAATGTATAAATTCTGTAGATCACCTACCTTGCTGAGTGTCAGCATCAAATTCTCACAAGAACTTAACCTCCCTATTTTTAAACAGTTGCTTTAGAGTCTCACTAGTTCTGGAAGGTGGGTGAGAAAGGTGGATTAAATTAATATAATGGAATATAATTTAACTATGCTTATTTATAACCCAAAACAAACCTCAAGAGTTTGTTTATCTGAGATGTGTATGATTTCAAGTGATATGAATTAGTTTTCTGTCTCTGGGAAAAAAAATATCTATCACAAAAAAAGACAAAATTTATTTTGCTTCTCTGTTTTGCGTTAAAGAATAAAAACATGCCCCAAACTCGCTGAAGCCAGCATGAGCATGTTTCAAACCCTTTCTTCTATCTTACCTATTATAGCTGTATGTGGATGAGAATAATTTCTTTTTTTTTTTTTTTTTTTTGATCACCGTGTGAAGCAGCTTGATTCTAATCTGTCCAGCTGGTTATTTGTACGTATGCAAGCATGGAAGTTGCATCTGTGACCATTTGTTTATCTGCCCATGCAAAATTGTGTGGAAAAACAAACTAGCAAAAATTGATGTCATTAAATTTAATGCACTAACCTCCTCCTTTTCCGTGCAAGTTTGGTATAAAAGGGARAATTGCTTAGTTTGCTCATATAATGGTGCAGACTGCACAGAGGAGATGATTAGTGCAACCTTAGGGAATCATTGTCTGGTAAAACTATGTGGGTGTTGGAATACAAACCTGTTTGAGTAATGGCAAGCTTGTCCAGCAAGCACTTGTACATGAAAACCTGAAATTACCAAGGTAGGTCAAAAACAATATCTCATACAAAATGAAACAGGTGAAGGTAGATCCTTATCTGAGAGTGATTTGCCAAAAATGGGTCTCTTTCCTTCTGCCTTTCTAAAAAGAAGAGAAGTTTGTAATGCAGAAAGCTGCGTAAAGGGAGTTTGACAGTCTTTCTCAACAACTCTTGAGCACACAATTGCTTTGCATACTTGCATGCAATTTTCCCAAAATGAGAGCTGATAGAATATCCACAGGTCATCCCTCTCAAACTGTTTCCATACCTCCAGGAGAAGGAGAGTGCTTTTTCTACTGTTGCCTACTTATTGCAAGTAGACTGCTTGGTTAAATGCATTATAGCTTTTCTCTGGGCTTGTCACTCATCATTAGCAGGAAAGAGGAAAAGACTGATTTGTTGTGCCACAGCCACAATGGCCATGGACTTGTACTGAAATCTAATGGTTCCACTGGTTGCTAGCAGACTTTTTGTAACTGCTGTAGCCTTCAATACTGGACTTCAATACTACATAGCACAGCTGATCCTTCCTCTTGGAACATTTTGAAGTATTTTTGATTATTTTATGTAGTTCAGAAAATCAGCTAGAAGCCTTACATCTGTTTCAGAAGTAATCAGCTTGCTCTTGAATGAGAGTTAGTCTCCAAAAGTGCCTGCCTAACTTAGGCACCGATGAGGACTGTGTAGTTGTGTGAAAACAGCGCTCTGCTGGCACTACTTGCTCTTGCTCAGAGGCAGGACTTACCAGCTCAAGCCCGACACCATGGTGATGTGCCCGTGCTGTGTTGTAGTCCCCAGGTGGCATCTCTGAATGGTCCTGCCCAGCGTATGCTGCGCGAGTGTACCATTGTGGCTGAAACCAGCTCACGGGGCTGGCCATGACACCCCATATCATGACATAGGTGTGCCCCATATGCACAACTCCTTGCATCTGCTTCTTTAAAATACTACTAGTTGAAACACTTTGGACTTAAATGTGAATGTGGAAACTGAAGAGATCTGGGTGTTTTGCTTTGTTTGGGAATGAAAATAATAGTGACTTCTTGCATTCTCACGTGTGTACAACTGGACTCAAGACCACATAAGTCTGCTGTTTGCTTCTCCTTTTGCTCAGTGGATACAGAGCCCTAGAGGGGACAAAGAGAGTGACAATCCTAAAATGATGCTGCCCCAGTTAAGATTTGGAGGTAAGTTTTATTTACTAAAGAAACTGTGGATTTCTACTGAAATTTCAACACAGTTGTCATGGAAACACTTCTGTTTATTTCTTTTAGCTTCTTAAATGCTTAATAAAACCTCACCTGGAACCTAAATTCTGAGTCAAATTCTATCTGGCAGTATCCATTCTGAATGTTTACTGGAAACTTATGATCTTGTTTTCTCATTCATATCTTATTACTTACAGTTCCCAACTGTCATAAAATTATATTTTGTTGAACAAAGTCTATAATATTGAAAATGTTGAAAAAGTCTATAAAACTATTCAGTATTGCTTTTTTTATTACCCTGACTGATTTTATGAGAGCAGTGCTCTATGCTTCAAATCTTTCAAATTTTTTCTTCCAAAGAGTTTTTTATGTTTTAGTAATTAAACTAAGAGATTGTGTATCCAGCTGGCTTTACAAGACAAAGCTAAGATTTTATAGCACAAAAGTTAAAATCGTGTTTAGATATGAGTGAACCCCAAATTCCTGCTTAAATTGTTCAATAACTGTTAGTTCTGTGCATTTATGAATGTGATTCATCATCAGCCTTGCACTGTTTTGAAGGGATTTTGAAGAGGGTGACTTGTATTAGGAGTCTTCATGAGTTTTTACTGTATTGCTAGAAAACTAAGGTTTCCTGCAAAACAAACCAGATGCCAAATTTTGTCTTGATTTGTTAACTGAAATGCATCACAATTCACACTTACTTCTAAGGACACTTACAGTTAACATTGAAGTTCCTTAATTTGAAACTAACTCTCTCCCTCCCAAGTTTTTGAAAAAAAAGATAAAATTGCCTGTAATGTAATTATTCTCCTAGCAGTTCCTTATTTCAAGAGAGTGATAAATAGCCCAGCTTAGAAAAGTAAAGCTGAGGAACAGAAGAAAACTAAAAGATAAATGAGAAAATACTCGGTTTTCCTTTCTGATGATGTTCTGATGTTCCCAGTTGCCACAGGGTTGATAACATCTAGTAGAGTGCACCAAGTACTGTGCAACAGAAACCAAAAGGAGAAAGATCCTAGTGGAATCAGTGTAAGAGATTTTCATGTAAAAAGTGTCAAACTTTGTGAGGTTCTTCCTGCACCAGTGAACCATTTCTGCTTCCAGATGAGGAYAGCCTGGAGGTGAGAACATTGATGATGGCACAGAAAAAGATGGAATTTTCTGTTGCTGTAGATCTTGTGGATAGAAAACATGATTTTTATAAGGTGGTGGTACTAACTGTTCAAAAGTATTGCAGAGTTTCTCAAGAAGACAGAAGTAGTCAGTCTATTCCAGCAAGCAGGCCCAGATCTCATTCTGATGAGAAGACTTGTACCACTCAGAACCGTATGAGAGAGATCTTGAAAGGAAGTGTGTGGACAGGGTGACTCAGTTTTTAATCAACTTAGTCCTTGTCAACCATTAAATTTGGTTCTGGAAGACTAGTTAACTAGAGACTCATATTTTGAAACAAACCAGAAGTCTGCATGATGATCTCCAGCCTAATAGAATTTCCATGTGACCTGTGAAATTTTGAGTATGTTTTTGGAGACAGGGAACAGATTCTCTGTTTAAGGAAATTGGTGTTTTGGTGCTGGTTCATATCTGGTGATTCTGAGGGCTCTGGTGTCACTGGTAGCAACTCCTGTCTTGCCTTGTTCATATGGYTGGAAAATGGTTTCTGAGGTTCTCTCTTTTTACTTTGCTGTAATTTATCTAAATGGATCTCAGAGCAAGACCATCCCGCACTTTGGTGCTCAGAATGGGACAATGTTATATTAAATCGCTGGCTAGGTCTCTGAGGAGAGGCACTGATCTAACACGACCATTGCAACAGATGACTGAAGATTTCTGAAGGTATATCTGGGTCTCAGGACACTAACAGCCCATTGCCAGGTGACTGACAGAAGCAAGGAGGAGAGGGCTCATGTTCATAAGCTGTTGATGAGCCCAGCTGTGATGACCGAGGAGCTTCTTCCTCAAACAGAAGGAGCATAGTATTAATTTGCTTGGAGAACTGTCTAATCATTAGCTTAGATGGGAGATGCTCATTATTTCTTTTTATTGCAGTGCAATGAGATACAAATCCGTATTCAAGGAATTTTTATGCTACTTCAAACATTTATAATGCAAACCATTACCACACTAGCTTCCACAACACAGAGTAAAACTGTAGCAGTTTTAATGAATGTATCCATCACACAATTTCTTTCAAAACAAATTTTATAATGGCAATAAATCCTAGTACTGTGATTAAACAGGAAATTAAAATGAAACCCTTAGATCCATTAATAAACTAACAAATTCAAGGCAAACTACTGAAAAGTGAGTTACTGCTGCTGTTCTTCAATTCATGATCTTGTGTCCTAGGATTGCTGTACAACTAGCTCAGTGCCAGCTCTTTCTTGGAGCAATTCAATTGGAGCCAACTGCAGCATGAGATCATATTTTTGTCATCTTGGGTATGAGTTGGAGGTGAAAGAAAACTCAATTTTGCCATGGTAAATTAAGTTTCTTTTCTTGTTATTACTACTTTTGCTTAAACAAGTAATCAGGATTTGCATTTTATTATTTGTTTACAAATGAGAGGTACAAAAAGGTTTTAATTTATCAGAGAAAGTAATTTTGGATGGAACTTAACCCTTCCTTCATCAAGATGAATCTGAGGCTTCAAGAGTATTTTTAAGGATTAGAGCTGACTTGAGAGATAGAGAGGGAGACAGAGAGAGAGACAGAGAGAGAGAGAACTCCCCTTTAAAGGACATTACAGTGATGGGAAGACAGGCTAAATAAGTGATTTGGAGAAGAGCAGAGCCCCACTTCCTATGGAGGTTACCCACAAGTTAGGCGAAGAGTCACAGACTGCTTCTCGCAGCCAGGCTGCTGGGGCATAGTGAAAAACTGTGCACTAGGAATTGTTTGTATACTGGCTGTAAATCCCGGGGGCTCAGCTGCCTGCAATGTATCAGACATGAAAGGATTTTACAGTGCAGCGTGCAAAAGTGTGAATCTTGCAATATATCCCTTAGAGCTAACTTCTGGGGGTAAAAATGAGCATTACACAATTTAGCAAATTATAGGGTTTTTTTAAAAAAAGCAACAGCAACAAATAAAACAATGACTTCTCAAAATATTTTCAGTAGAAAAATGCAGGACAAGATTTTGCAGAGCGCATTTTGAGTCAATACCAAAAAAAAAAAAAAACATGCAAAAGCAAGTTTTTAGTTGCTAAATCACTTGGGATATTCTGAAAATAATACAATCATTAATTAACCAGCAGGGGATACCTGGAAGAAGGTGAAGCTGATACATTTTATGCACACATGCACAGACAATAAAACCCTTGCTTTGATTTGCAACAAATCCTAAGATACCAGCAAAAATTCTAGAATGACCAGAATTTGGGTTCAGCTCTGACATCAGCAAACTCTGGCTTTTACTAGRCAGGACCCAAATTTTCRGTTYTAGTTCTTAGCTTAAATAAAGTATGTGTTTTAAAAAATCCTCAACAAATAAGCAAGCATTCCTTGATGTGGGTGGCTCTGTTGGTTTTCTCTCCTAGCTCTGAATTTCCTTGCCAATTCCAGTCTTAAATTTCAATTGCTTGTAAGCATAGTAGAAGAAGCTTTGCCTACTACTGTCAGCTGTGGGAAACCACTATAATCCATTACATGTGCGAGTTTCACATCATTCACTTAAAGTCTCTGTGGTGAACATATATGTAAATTTTGCATTCTTAAGCTAATATTGTAAAATTGTTGGGGACTGGGGACTACTCAAAACTTGAAAGATTAGTAAACAGAATTAAAAAAAAAAAAAATCTCACTTCTATTGCATGTGAGACATACAAGTGGAGAGCGAATTCTGCTGGTTTGCTGGTACTGTATCTATAAAGTTTTGACTTCCTCATGTTTTTTAGGACCATGATCATTTTTCTACATTTTACCTGAAGAATCTTAATGAATGCTATGTTTACGTGAGAATGACCGTGTAAAATCTAGAAGGCTATATTTGTTATGGTATGTATATTATTGTAAGGGTTTTGATATTTCTTCTTCTGAGTTTGAAGTTTAAAAGTTGAATCTTTTTTTTTTTTTTTGAGTAACATACTTTCTTTGGGAGTGTCGGGATGCACTGAGATGTGCATGTGTTGTCCCTAGTTTTGAAACTATTTCAGAATAATTAAGGGTCAATACACAGGGCCTGGAGATCACTCACCATAAATTAGTTTATCTAATACAATGCATATACGCATATAATGCATAGCTGGACAAGCAAGTTCACGTTATCTGTGTCTGGGTTTCATAACTAAACTTTTTAAGTGTTTGGAGTTTATTGGTCATGTATTCAATAGGAAATCACTGAAAGTATCAGGCTAATTTAACAGATCAAYCGTGAAATAATTCAAACATAGCTTTTAGGAGCGTTGCTTTGGGAATATATGTATATTATTGTTCTAAGGGGATTTCTACAAGAACYCTGAAGCAAAGACAAGGTTTTTCAGGGTGGAGGAGGGGGTGATTAGGATTTTTTTGGGGGAGGATGGAGCTTATTTTATTATTATTATTATTATTTAATTTTATTTTTATTTTTTGCTTTTTCTGTGATTTCTGTGTAGCAGTTTTCACTGCTACTGATTGAGATCATAGAATCACAGAATCAGTAAGGTTGGAAGGGACCTCTGGAGATCATCTAGTCCAACCCCCCTGCTCAGCAGGGTCACCTAGAGCATGTTAGACAGGGTTGCATCCAGGTGGGCCTTGAAGATCTCCAGAGAAGGAGACTCCACCGCCTCTCTGGGCAACCTGGTCCAGTGCTCCGTCACTCTCACAGTGAAGAAATTCCCCCTCACGGTCAGGCAGAACTTCCTGTGCTTCAGTTTCTGCTCATTGCCTCTTGTCCTGTCACATGGGACAACTGAAAAGAGTTTGGCCCCATCCCCTTGACACCCTCCCTTCAGGTACTTGTACACATTGATCAGATCCCCTCTCAGTCTTCTCTTCCCCAGGCTAAGCAGGCCCAGCTCCCACAGCCGTTCCTCATAGGGCAGGTGCTCCAGCCCTCTGATCATCTTYGTAGCCCTACACTGGACCCTCTCCAGTAGCTCCATGTCTCTCTTGTCCTGGGGAGCCCAGAACTGGACACAGTACATGAGAGGGGCAGGATCACCTCCCTCGACCTGCTGGCAACACGCTTACTAATGCACCCCRAGGATACCATTGGCCTTCCTGGCCACAAGGGACATTGCTGGCTCATGGTCAGATGAGGCAGGCTTGCATTTCTGGAGCTGATCTTGAGTGTGCTCTAGGCCTGGAACTTTTTCCATTTTAATGGGACTGCAGACAACTTTTTAAAAAGCTGTTGAAATCCCTAGCAACAGTCTCACGTTGATTGGAACTGCCTCTTTTGACTGGCTTTCACTGGGTCCTTACTATTCTGCTACTACTCGCTTTGTTACTTCATAGTATTTCTTTTTTCGTTCTTTTTCCCCCCCATCTCTTCTATATTTTTGACAACAGAGTTTTATTCTTTTTTTTTTCTTGTTCATGAATGGCACCCTTGACTTGTCACTAGCAGCATTACAATATATTTATACATTTACCTTAATTATTCCCTCCCTTACTCCTCCCTCTCCCCAACYCTTCCTGGTTTACTTTCTGTCCCGTGAAGTACGGCTGTCCCTGCAGCCGTAGCCTCCGTGGAGGCGTAGAGGTCCTGGGAGGCAGCAGTCAGCSAAGTCCAGACCTGTTGACACCTATCCAGTACCTGCCCTCAGAGCTCTACTTCAACTGGCCAGGCATAAATGCAACAAACTTTCTATGCACTTCTTTTTCTTTCACGTTTACTTCTTCCAATACCATTTCCATTCCCATTTAATCTATCCTTCTTTGTTCCTTTGCTTCCTTTTTTGTTTTTTGTTTTTATTAGTATCCCACATTCATACCTCTTCAGTATGTCCCAATTTGTTTTGCACTTTTCCTCTCCATGGGATGTGCCTCAAACTGTCCATGTATGTTTAGGCATGTGTATGTATGTCTATAACGAAGGAAGGGAGTGAACAGGTCCTGCTGCTTGTGATTTTCTCGAGAAATCCCTTCCCTCTGAAGCGAACACAGCTTCAGGGAATTTTTGTCTCCCCGCTATTAAATACAAGTGACTGTAATGCCACTGGAAAACTTCTGCTTATTTTACATAAAGTCTGAACACACAAACTTTGCAAGATTGGTAATTTTAATTTGGCTTTTGAAGTGAAGGAGGGAATATTTGCATGATTAAAGGTCAGACTGCTATTTTCAGTAGCGAGCTTCCTTAAAATAAAGGCTGTTGCACAATATGTRGAGCAGTAAACATTTTACCACTTCATTTAGTTATAATCTCCTATGGCTTTGCTCTTTCAAAGCAGTGTATTTAGAATATTGGCCCTCCTTGGGTAGAGACCAGCTATTGTCATTCAAACTCCAAAGAAAAGTAGTGAAATAAAACGCTACTCTGCATCTTTAGCCCCTAAGCRTAATAAATGGAGAAGCAATTTTGTTTTTGTAACCTTGTTTCTTCTTTCTCTAAGTAGTTCTGTTGGTGTGCTACCCAGGTACTGTTTCTTTTTTTCATTCTTTTCTCTCTGTTTTTTGCCCACAGGTGCAATGACTCCAGGGCTCAGAGGTGTCAGGTGATGCTCCATAAGAAGGCTTGCTAACAGACAGCTTTTCCAAAGTACTTTAAAAAACATTGATGTGTGATTGGGGTTGGGGAGAGGAATCAGTTATGTAGGTTAGTTTTTGGCAAGGAGTACGTATCTTCTTCTGGAACTTTATATATAGTCTTCCATAATATTCTGCATGAGTGAGAAGTAATAGTTAGCAGGTAKCTAGGACTTTTTAGGGTTGGATTTGATCAACATGACTAGAGCAGGACTACAGAGGTCTTCACTGGGATTCTATATCCAAAGAAATAAGGAGTCAGGGCCTCATTACCACCAGGCAYAGGGCTGGCAGCTTTCCTCTCAAATGCCTACCTGATGGCATTCCCATTTTGTCTGTACAAACTACCCAAAGGAAATGGCAGGGCTACCACCCAGCAGACAAATGTGTGARCATTAATGGACTTTTGCTTTAGCTCTGTGAGATTACAAAATAGGTGTGCAATCAAGTCCTAATGTAAAAATGCATCCTAATAACAACCTGGATCTCTTCAGGAGGTGATTAAATCAACTGCCCAAATAAATGCAACAGTATAAAAAAAGTAGTTTGGAAAAAAAAAAATAAAAAGGTTCTGTTGAAAAAATAATGAATTTTTAAGTTACATTAGAAAGAAGGTATAAATTTAGAATTTCTCTATSGTGCATTTACAGATATAAAAGGTTTGTAATTTTTATTTTCTTACATTTTCCCCTGTGCATTAAGAATGTTGGGTTAGTGTTCTCTTGAGAAGATGAGGCTAAAGCTGACATTTGCTTAACAGCACAATACCTAAGAAAATTAACTGGAATTATATAGGCAGGTTTTTATAAATCTCCAGGCAATCTTTTGAATTTCTGATCCAGACTAATAATGATATCATGCATTATTGTTACCATAGACTCTATTATCTTTACATGGGTGAACAGTTTTGTCTCATAAAAAATCCCATAGTTTTGCAGAAAAATGTCATCTCTATTTTAATTTCAATTATACTGAACAAACCCTAAAAAAAGCTGCCTGATTAAGTAAAATCATCATGTAGCAAAAGTCTTTCCCTTTCTTGGAAGAAATGGAAAGGTGAACTTGGGGTGGGTTTTTTTAAAGTACACAGACTTTAAAAAAGGGGGGGGGGGAGAAAAAGAGTATTTCATTGTCTTCGAAGAATTAAATGGATACTGTTAAGAGAAGATGCTTGACATATGTGTTGGACAAGCTGAGCTACTAACTTGCTGAGCTAACAGCTGCTACCTGTAAACTTCATGGGAGGAGAGGGGAAAAAAACCCAGAACAGGTGCCTACTCAAGTTGAGTATAAGCTGTTTGACAGCAGGGACAAAATAACCCCAGTCCTAGGATTACAGCAATTACATTTTTCTACAACGTGATGTTTTGGGAACACAACTCACTCTTCTGATCGCTTCAGTCACTAATTATTCTGGTCTTTCTAACATGTATCTTCTTTCCAAGAAATCCTGTGGTGACATTTTTGAGCCTGTTTGCTCATTTTCAGACAAAAGCTTCAGAAGTAGGCCAGCAAGGGACTGAATTAGCACCATCAGGTTTCAGCAATTAAAAAAATGAAAATCAAGAATTATCAGCATAACTTTAGACTCTGGACATTGATGGTACCTGAACACAAGAAGGAGCTTCATCTTTACCACAGTGAACTGAACATGCTTTTTATTACCTTCRAGCAACCACCCTATTTCTTAATGGGTAACAGGAAAAATACTGAGCCACATGATTTAGCAAACAGCTGATACCATCTGTTCCACATGCAGTTATGCTTATATATACTTAAATGCCCATGTATTTATTATTTTAATACTTAGTATTTTCTTTCATTMAAGCAAGTTAAATTACTATTGGACATGAGGTAGGTAGCAATGTCTTACTGAAGAATATATACAAAGATTGTACTAAGCTTTTAATATAGTTATTAGTATCATAGTGCAAAATTTCAAAAATGTTCATCTATTACAAACTGCAAAATTTCTCAGCAATTTGATCTCATTTTAATCTTAAGTCTTGACTCATCTATCTCATCATATAGCTCTAAGAWTATAAAATTAAGACTGCATAAATGCTGAATTGAGAGAAGATGCAGTCTTCAACTATACATTTCATTTATCTACACAGACTGCGTATTTTGTGATTTTTTTTTTTACGCTACTCAAGGAACTCCACCCTCTTTACAGATTGCTGCAGTGAATAAAGCAGGAATATGAGCAAATCTTCACAAGCCTGCAGAGATGTAAATGTCACACTGCTGTGAACTTTTTCTATTATTATTTTTAAAATCAAACCCCTCAGTTTATAGGTTCTACATAAAGCAAGGGAATTATTTCTCCTAGATTAAGTGCCATATGTCCACTCTTCAGCTACCAGAATCTCTAGTGGTCACAGGTTCCATAAGGCAGATAGCTAAGCATGGGCAGGGGAATACAAAGAGCGACTATAGGACTGGTTTTCTATTCAGCCTGTGTGCATTGGTATATGTGTAAACATATTTAAAATGATAGAAGTTTGAATAAATGCAGTGCTGTAGCCCTAAATCACTTCAACTCATTACTAAATTTGCCTTATGCTATGATCTGAGGTTTTGATTATAGTGTAAGTACATGCCCATGTAGCATTAAATACACGAACATACAGCTTCCATTTGGAAACTCAGTAAGGGTTCCACAATTTTTTTTTTTCAAGTGTCACGCTAAATATGTGCTCAACTGATTGAAAAAAACACACCTATTTCCGCACGGTATTTTAGCTATTGTCATCTGACTTTGCAAAACTGTCCTCTACTCAACTCAGGATTTGTTCTGTGACTGCTGATAAGCCACACCTGTAATYAACAGAGAAGCCTGATTAACAACAGCAGTTCAGCAAGAGATGAAACATTGCCAGGTTCTATCCATAAACACCAGGTGTCAAGCTGGCTTCCCTGAGTCCATACCGAAAGACAATAGGTACTATTATATTTTTTTTACCTGCTCAGATAGAGGCAAGTTTCAGGTGTGAAGTAGTATTGGTAGGCCAGTATTAAAGATGAATGTTTATCATACTCATGAGCTTGCTAGCCTAATTACTTTTAGATCTTCTATATGAAACAATTTTTATATCTTTATACACAGACACTACTCTTCAATTTCTCCTATGTTTTCCTAGATACCTGTATTTGACATCTCAAAACCAGAGAAGATACGAACTAAACTCAAACCAAATTCAAACTAAAAATGAACTCCCACAACACAATGGGTCCTTCTCTTTTTGAATGTGATGTTAAAAATATCCTCAAGATGTTTAACTTAGAAGCTTATTTCACATTTTATATTTGAACCATGATCTGGAAGGTAACAGTATTTCTCAGTGGTGTCCACGCTATTAGCCCAAGCAAGATCTAGGAATTGTGATTAAAAGGGAAACATAGACCAAAYTGACTCCTCACAGTATGCCCAGGGTTGCTAAACTAATGCGATACACGAACTGGGAAGAGCAGTCTTGCACAAGCAGCACACCATTAGCACAGACCAGCCAAAATAGAACACACCTCTTAAAGTAAAAACAGGAGAACTTCATTGTCTTCCTTCTGAACACTTGTAATACTTCTTAAACMACAGAAATTCAATTCTAAAACTAATAAAGTAACTGACAGTTAAGGTGCTGCGATAACCTATTTGTATACATTACTTGTGAGCAAACAGTAATACTGTGAACTCTTTCTTATCAAGTAAAAGGCAAAATACCAGCACCTTCATGTCTTAATCATGCATCTAAATAGCAATTATTTTCAGGTGTGAATTTCATATGTTCAGCAAAACAAGGAAAAAGTCCATTTTGATGGTTTAGCTTTTCGATTACGAAGGACACTTTGCTCAAGTGGTTGTCTATCTAATCAAAAGTGATCTTTATTTTCTGTTTCTTAACACATTCCCTCAGATTAACAGCTACACTTTGACCAAATGTCCTACTGCTACCCAATATATGCTGAGTACTTATTATACTCCAAAATGTTACTCAGTCCTGTAAGCATAAGGATGTCACAGTTGTTGGGTTATCTTCTCCTCTGTTCCATTATAAATGCCTGTTTTAGCTCAGAACACAMGAATTGTTGGTTTGGCCATGAGACTTTCACAATCTGTATTATACCCCACTCTTCTCCTGTTTCAATCAACTCTTTTTAAAATTAACTTTGAAATTCTTTCTACTTTAATCCCTGTTCTTAGTATCACCACCAAAATATTTTTAGCAGAAAACAGAGTATGTTCACGATACACACACGTGACCCCTACCTTTCAAAGCAAGGTTTGTCAGTCCACTATGAATGGACAAGTTCACTTTTGCTTTTATCACAATGATGTCTAGTATAGTCTACCTACAGCAATCTCTAGTCTTTATCRTTTTCATCACAGTAAACAAAAATGTCTCAGAGCAAAGCTGTTCCTGCCATCCCCCAGTCTGTATGATCTACTCCCTTTTATATATCTGATTAACGACTGTAGCTACTTTTTCACTGTTCCGCTTCAACAGGCAAAAATGATTTTCTTCTTCTTCTTCTACAGGAGTGATTTAGGTGGTTCTTCATGCAAAGCTTAATTAAAAACTCTGAATATAAGCTTGTTTTACCCTATTAGGAAAGAATATATGAAAAAGCCTGAAGATTTTTTTACTTCCAATTTCCTTACATGATACTATGTCTAATAACTTTTTCAGAGTCTAGTAACCTATTTTCCTTCTCTTTTAGTTACGTGAATTCTTTCATTTAAGATCCTTCATGAAAAAAAACTAGAGCTGAGTTACTGATCAGTATTTGTCAAGGACATATCCCAAAATGACTTTTTAGTTTGTCATCCTCTGAGCAAAAGCACTTGTTAGATTAAAAGTGAAGGGTAGCTATGTACATAGCTACCACTGGGGTAAGTACTTTAAAAAAAAAGAGAGAGAGAGATGATGATTTAAGAACTTAACTTTTCACAGTAAAAACACCTACATGTACCAACTCTATTCATCAGCTTTCATCAGTTATATGGTACTTAGTAAATTATTTTAGTAACAGAWCAAAGTTAATATAGATTTTTACATAAAACACACTACTGCAGTTGGAACAAGCTAATCACTATCTGAGGCACACCAAACTATGCTGAAATAAATATGTATAGGGTTAGATTTAAAGGCACCTTTAAGACTGGCTTGCTAAACAGTAAAGCTAAATAAATGTTTCACCTCCAGACTCGTGCAAAAAGGAGCCAAGYGTAAAAGCAAAGGACAAGCAGATTCTGAAGGATAACCTGTTCTMATCCTAGATCACTGTGATACCTTACTCAAAGTATAACCTGTCTATGGAACAGTTTGAATATTTTTATGATACTAGATGTTTGAATACATATGGGAATCTATATACATATGAGTATGTTAAAAAATACATGCCATAAATACTGATTTCCTTCCATGACAGCACAGAGAAGATACTGTAAAATTGCTCCTGCTGGAGATGCTATTTGCTAGTTGGAACTGAAATATTGTTTTTTCTTTTTTTAAAATAAAACTTTCTTTTAAAAAACTTGCTCATTTGCATTAGTACATATATGTATTATTATAAAGAAACTTGCAC
Source organism: Rhea americana (assembly GCF_003343005.1). Lineage (NCBI taxonomy): Eukaryota > Metazoa > Chordata > Aves > Rheiformes > Rheidae > Rhea > Rhea americana. The sequence continues at coordinate 1,773,350 of NW_028186379.1, forward strand.
AGTATCTACGCCTGATTAAATATAATCTAAAAGAACCAAACCATCGAACAAAAACCCCCTAACTTTTAGGCTACAAACTACATATGAAGTAACCCCAATGTCTACACTGCTAACAGTTGCATAGATGCATACCAACTCAGCTTACAGACATCAGTACTTCTCTTAACACATATCCTTATATTTACTGTCTGCAATTTGCTTTCAATCAGTCACTAAGAGAGCGACAGCTGCAGCATTTGGAATGGAATATTATCAAGTCACCTCAGTTTTGACTTCATAGTTCAAAGTGAATTTTGCCATCAAGGGGGGGGGGGGGAAGTCTGCACTGAGTAACAACCCACATGCAGCTTTTTCAAAATTACAAAGCAGTGAGTTGTCCAAGAACCTACAAATAGAGAAAATTTAAGTGTTTTACATATATGTTAGATATTTGGTTTAATCTCTTTTAGTAGTATCTCTAAACAACTCTTAGGGTCTSTCTGGACATATAGTAACTGAAAAAGCGGTTACAAGCAAAAAGCTACCTCTCTAGATGCTAGATTAGCAATTGAAACTTTTTGTTTAAAAACRCTTTGTTCCTAAATGGTAATTACCCCAAGAAACAAGAATAGTATTCATGTCCTAGTAACACAGTCATGGGATGAATAAATCGACCCAAATTTTAGTAACACATTCCTACTTGAGAACAGAAGTTTGCAATGCACACGGACATTAGTCCAGACTACCAAACCCGCTGGTAGAGGATGCTGTTAACCTGGCAAGCAATGATTACAAACACCATGAGTGTTCCTGCTATAAATTATTAAAATTTAACTCAATTGAAAATGTTAGACCAGTACTGTATTCAGACAAATATTCTTAACTGTTATATTCCCAATAGCAATAAATTAGACAGCCAAGCCAGTGTATATAGTCCAATAAAATTTTTGCCTCAACTTAGGTGAGCATCTATTAACAGAAACTAAAAGTCCAAAGTATTATTCTGCAACACCTTCAAACTTGTCACAGCATCAAATTCATAGTGTAATCAACATATGATTGTTTATACTGATATGCCAACAATTTAAATATAGAAAAACTGTATTTGTGATTAAAATGCAGTTATAGAAATTTCTTCAATTTAAATATTTTTACATCAGCTAATTTTTGTAATTACATTGTAATTAAATGTAAATTTAATTACATTGTAAATTAAACTAACTACAATGTGATTCTGTAAATTTTAAAGTTTACATCATTGTAAAAGATTGAGTTTTARCTACTTCTCCATTACAGTGATTGAAAGGCTTTTTATAATTGATCACCTTATTAATATGACCCTTCTACTGAAGACTTTTTTTGAACATAGATGCTGTATAATTTTTGAAGAGATTTATACAACATATAGGTGAGTAAAACCAGACTTGCAAATTAAGAAGCTCTCTCAAAAGTCAGCTCCTACAGTGACACAGCCTAGAGACCCATTTTTGCACACTGATCATGAACAAGTGTTTAACTCATTACCATGTATCAAGACAGCTGTGGTATTCTTCCAGATGTGTACTGACCGGCTTTGCAGACTAGCTCCTATTGCCTGTGAACATTCATAAACTTCTAAGTACAAATGATTAAAGCAAGCAAAAACCCCAGCCAAGTAATTAGGAAGGCAAAATAAAATAAGAGTTTTTTCCAAAAACATTATGAAGTTAGGGAAGCTAAACTGCGTGCAAGYATGCATTAAAATAAACAGATGCTGAAAATATAACTTATGTAGCATCTACTAAATGGGTATTTTTGGAGTAACTGAGTTGCCCATAATCTAAAATGTTCAAAAGGTAACCTGATTTCAATCAAATTCTAGGACTAATACAGTTAATTGAGCTATTCACATTGTCCTTTTCAGACACCAAATATCTTCTTCAGCAAGTAAAACTTTTAGCACAATTTTCAGGCCTTGAAGTAGTAAAATCAAGATGAAGTTAGGTGTAATAATCTTTAATTGAAAAAAAAAACAGTAAAATATTGGGCTGCTGGRGAAAGTACTATTTATTATACATTTAAATACAAATTTGAAATGTGCTGTGGACACATCTGCAGGGTTACAGTTAAAAAATAAAAAATGTACAAAGTTATGTTCTCAAAAGGTCTGATGCTTCAGAAAAAACTTCATAAAATACCAAAAGTTCATCTCGGTAAGAACAGCAAAGATATAACGTATACAATCTTTCAAATGGTAGTTATCTTTGTTCCCTCCCTGCATTAAGTACCTAGAGTTTGTAAACAGTCTTTAAAAGTGTTAATAGCTTTAAGGAATGTGTAATCACAGTTCATACAAATTTGTCCCATAATTATAATGCTACACAGTAGTTTCATGTTTCCATAACCCAGTTCTAATGTTACCAGTACTGTCTGCAGTGAGCAAGGGTCCATCCTGTCCACTGGTTTTAAGTGGTCCATTTTGAATGGCTAAATTTAAGCCATAAGATTTTTGCTGGTTTTCAAGTTCAACCACTATTGGTTTCCTCAGAATATCTTTTTTGTTGTTGGTTGCTAGTGATTTTTCAGTATTTCTGCCACTTTTCGGAAGTGTACTGCAAGCATCGCTGCTGTCTTGTTGGGACTGGTTATACTGACGTTCTCTATAGGCTAAATATGCTCTTCGGCTCCTTGAATGCCCTTCGCTGTTGGTTTGCCGACTTTTAGGTAAGCCATTTTGCACGCTTCCTTCCACACTTGTGGGAACATCATATGCGTATTCCCTCAATACTGCAAGCCTGCTAGCACGATGTCCTTTGCTTCTGTTTTTATGATGCCGACTTGGGTGTCCATTTGTCCGAAACTGCACCTCTAATGGCGCTACATGCATTTTGATATCATTATCCACTGAATGCTCAGTGAGACTGTTATCAAGTTGAGGACCTGTGTTCAATGGTAGAGAAGTGGGGTGACACTGTGCTGCTGCAGCTTGTATATTAGTTAGTTTACAACCTTGAGAAGAATTTTTTAGGCTTGATGCACTTTTATTTGTGCAAGATGATTCTGTACTACTGTTGGTACACTTAGGGGCCTCTCCATTGGTTCCATTGGAACTGGAGGGCTGAACATTCACTTGCACTGAATATGTACTCCTTCCAGGGCAGCAAGCTGTTATCCAAGCGTGTCTGACATCTTCCCTATTAACGCAGTGATGTACCATAAGAAAAGCACTAAGGCTTAAACACGTTGCCCCAAAGAAACAGCTAAAAATCAGGTCCATGGGATAGTACAGGGAAACCGACAGGGCTCCGAAGATCCACAGAGCAACATACAACAGCAAAGTTAGGCCCACTCCCAGAAGCTGGGCTTGAAAACTGTGCTCATTCTCCAAAGCTGATGTGGAAACTAGTGACACTGACAGTGAATCTTGGTGAGCCAGTTCCCCGTGTTCGTTGGTGGCTAGACGCTGCTGCTCCTCAGCTGGCTCCTTAAGTTCGTATTTGCGCTCAGGATGTCGTTTCAGTTGTATAAATATGCTAAGGAAATACAYGCAATCTATGAAAATTATAAAGCTGGCTGGTCCATAAAAAGCTCCTAAGCTAGGTTCCCAAGTCATCCAGCAACTGGAGAGGGTAGGGGGGGGGGAAAAAAAAAAAATCAAAAAAAGAAATCAAAATGCATGCCTTCTTACAAGGCACTTACACTTTATCAGTTCATAATGTACTTTGAAATGATCCTGGTAGAACAACAGATCATCTGGAAGAATCACAGTTCAACTCCTGCCACCCATCCCCCCCATGCACACACACACAATTACAACTGATGAAACTATAAAAACTAAATCATRCAAAATCTTAGAGATCTCAGTTATACAGTACTTACTATGGTGCATTAGGTCTGCTGCCATAATTTCGGATGTTTGCTGCTGCTGTTATTCCACAAACTATGATAGGGATTCCTCCACCGATCAGGTAAAACCTAAAAAGCAAGGCCAGGATATTAGTGGCTGCTTAGTAGAAATAGATTTTATTCAGTCACCRTGAGGAAAAGGAGGGGTTCTAGAGATTCAGAAGTTCTTTAAGAAAAAATAGGGTAAATCAAGTTTGGACTCCACTGAAACCAGGTTTTCCAACTCCTCCCTGCTATAGTTTTTTTTTTATTTGTTTATTTTTTGCAAATGGAACCTACTGTCCTCTAACAGCTGCTCACCTCCTTCCAAGGCACAAAACAGACAAGTTATATACAGTTAAAATAACAAAGCAAAAGCCAGAAGTCAAAAGTTATAAACTACTAGAAGAGACTATGGAAAYTTAGAAGGAAGATAAACGGGATTTTCCTCAATTCTGAAGGTGAACTTGTCTTACAATATGGATGCTACTTACAGACCACACATAAAAACTCTAGTTATTTTCCAAGGACATTAATCTTATAGTGCAAATATATCCTGTTTCCTTGTGGCAGCGTTAATGAAGACTACATCCTTACACATACAGGGGCCAGAAACATATTCATAGAGGATCTAACCGTTTATTCTAGTTTCGGTGAACTCATATTGAACTTYTTAGTGGCAGATCAATAATTACTGACAATCATTTAAATCAACAGCAATCTGTCCTCTATCTTATGTTAAATCAGTCTAAATTCAGATCAGAATACTCAGCTGAGACCACTGTTGTGCATATGGATGAACAGCTTATTTTGTCAACAACATACACAAGAGACATCTGTACCTACAGTCCCGGACCTTTCTACCTCATTTAAGATAACCTACCATAAGTGACCGCTCTCACTTGAGAGAAAACAGTAGTCTAAAATAGTTTAAATCCTTCTTGTAAGCATAGGCACACACTAAGTCTCACCTAGCTKCAGAATCCTAAAAGGATCAAATTCTGTCATTGGTTTACTCCATCTCATCATACAGCTATCACGTAATGGGCCAAATGAAACGGATCTTTTAAACAGAGCTCTAACTCAACATATCTTTCACTACAGGTTACTAAATCACTGCCTCAAAGACATAACACTATTCAGACTTGAACACAGTTGAAGCTGGCTCTATATAGAGCAAATTATTACGGGAGTAGAGGAGGATTGCAACAAGAAGGCAGCAAGCAGAACAGTTTCCAGCCACAGTTCAATTGCCTTCACTGAAGGAACATGTTTACATTTAGCCTTTCATCATGCCAGGACAGCAAGTACCAACAAAGTAAAAAGCATGTGTATTGCTAAGTGTACATCTTCAACAACTCCCAAGAGCCCGAATTACAAACCAAAACTATCGTGGCTCAGGGCTATATGAACAGAATAGTATGTTAAAGTATGCAAGAAGTATGTTAGAAGATGCATTAATATTAGGACTTGGAGGCAGAATGCTGCAAAAGCTAAAACCTTTTACATGTGCTAGGTCAAAAGAAAGAGAGATTCAAATGACAGGTACAAACAACAGGTATTAAGATGGTGACAGAAAAAAGGAGAGAATTTTAAYAGTGAAATTTTGTGTTTAAGTAGTACGCTCACCCAGTATCTACATTACAATATTTTCCTTTATAATGAAATATTCCATGACTAAGATCTTCAATTAAGGCTTTTTAAAACCAGTTCTTTTATGTATAAAATTTTGAAATTGCTTCCTGTGTTTTGTTTGAAGTCTGCTGAACAAAATATTATTCCTGCATGACTAAAGCTCCCTTCCATTCTTGTGACTGATAGTTAGGGACCTCAGTTACTTTCACACCCTCTTGCCTTCATGTCAATGCAGTATACTTGACAAAGCTCTTCACAGTTAAGAAATTCCAGTGTTCTCAACACTGGCTAGTGAGCCACAATCTCATCTCCTCTCTGCTCCCTACAGTGGCTTTCTGTGGAAAACCAAATCAATTTTCAGTCTGTTATTTTATGTTTTGTTCTTGACCTTAAAAGTCACCTAAATACACAAGAATGGAGATCGCGATTGACAAAATTATCTTTTTAATTATCTAGTTTTCTAAAATAAAGAACAAAGCTCATTTGYGCTGAAGAAAGCATGACTAGCAAGTGAGAGGAAAATACTTATATGTATCTACATCCATCTATCAGTTTATTTTTGTCCCTTCCAAAGGACGCTTTTCTTTTTACTGGAAAAGAAAAGGTGTATCAGGGCAGGGGGTATATATAGATAGCATGGAGACAAATAGTAAACTGGTTGTTTTATCTCTTTCTATGCTTATGTTCACTTAGAGCTAAGCCTGCAAAGCTGGTAATTTTGTTGTAAAACTTTTCCACAGGAAGAATTCTAGTATAGACTGTAAAGGAAGAGGAGTGAAGGAGAAATCTGATACTGAAAACACTACTCAGAACACTGCTGAAAGGCACACAGTTGGAGATGGACATGATATCCTACACCGAGCAGATTTATGTCCTCTTAAAAAGGAAAAAAAAATAATTTAAAAAGTAAAGGGGGCACTTAACTGATTAAGTATTAACCTTAACTCATTAAATGTTTCTGCAGTCTTGTTAATAATGTTGCAAAATTTTACTGATGATATTAAGAAAAACATTTCTGATTTCCTGTCCCTACTTGAGAAACATTTTTAAAGTGCCTGTATCACTAATCAAAGTTAATCAACTTCTGCCACCTTGTGGAGGATTCCAGCTTAGCAGGTTTTAATTACTACCTGAAGATAGATATATGAACAAAATCTGTTAAGGTTTACTATATAAACTATTTGACATGGAGGAGGGATTCACAGATAATCAGTTYCCCTCATTTCAGTTATTTTAGAACAAAAATTCTAAGAGAAATGCTTTACAGAGAATACTATTTTCTCTTTGCTGAAGTCTGGTATTTTTCCAGTTAATTGTAAAGAGTCTTTGAAAAATCTATTAAACTTTATTATAGTGCTTGTTATTCCTGTGTTAAAACAGGTCTCCACATTGTTTCCCCTATGATAATTTAACAGGGAATATTGCTATTTATAATCCTAATCAAAGCCCCAGTACTGATAAAGTACTAAAGTACTACTCACTTCTTCATTTACAAACCAGGAATATAGCATTATAACAGTAATATGGTAAGACTAATCATCTTTCAGCTCATCCTCATTAACATTGATCCTCATTGGGTCAAAGAAAAAATCCAAATGAACTTTATGAACCTGAAAGAAATCTATGTATGAAAAGCAATTGCTATAGAACAGTACTGTTATACTTCCTGGTCCGAGTATGGGCATAGCAACCTGGGAATAGAGAATTACAGAAAGAGACTCACCTTAGCATTGGTCTGGGTGGAGGAGGTGGTTCGTCAGGATCTTGGCATCTTTTTGCTTTTTTAGTTACTTGCTTATAAATATTACGAGAAGTTACACCCAGCCACAGTACTGTGGCAAGAGTGGAATAATGGAGAATTATCCCAACCTTATAAAAAAAAATTACAGAATTAGAAATATAATCTTAAAACTAATGATTTGTGTAAGAAACTGAATTTCTGAAGGCTCAGTTTCAGAAAAGAAAATAATCCCTCTCATATCAGTATGACTGTTCTAAATAATAAGCCACCATGGTTTTTTTAAATGAAGTGTTGTTACATGAACTCATCTTCATGTTAATGGGAGAAAAGCTACATACTGTAGTTGCTACTGGCAGAAGAAAAACTTAGTAACGAAGCAGACTCTTCTGCAGTACAACATTCTTAAGATTACAGATCAAACAGGTGCTTTAGGAAACTCTGTGAAAGAGATTTTAGCTTTAAAATGTCTTATGTTATAGACCAGTATTTAAATCCAAAAATGAGGTAACTACAAGTTAACTATACCCTGATAAAACTATGACAAGCCAAAATATAGACAGCTAACAAGCTCATCAGTGATTTCAACGTAATACCAAAACCCACCATACATGGGTACTTAACCAGACCAAGCACCAATTCAAAGTCTGCCTCTTAAGCAAATGGTAGTCTTACAGATCCTTTTGCATTTTAATTTGCACTATTTTATAAACAGAGGTTTCTTGGGTTTTGTTGAAGAAAAACACAATTTCCTGTATTTCCGTCATTAAATGCAAACATTGAGATGAAGAGACAGCTAGCAAGTATCTTTCATACATCTCAAATGTCTGCATGCATGGAAGAAGGGACATCTCCACTTTGTTAGATGACTGGAGATATTTATCTGCAAATTCCAATCACTAGTAAAAAACAACTCTTTTAGAAAAGTACCAACCACCAAAAGATATGCAAGATATGCATGCAAGACAGATTTTCTCTTGGAGGATTACTGCCTTTGTTTAATCAAGGAAAATATTACAGTTTTGTCAAATTATTTCCCCATCTCCCTATTATATGTATCAGTACATACACACCATCATTCAGAGCTCTCTATCCTAGGGAAAACATCTGTGATGTGTTTTATTACAACACTTTGAATTGTCAACTTTGTTACTGTAAACTCGAATAAAAAGTGTTTTAGAACATAAGGGTGAGGGATTAGAAACGTTTAGGATTCACTGAAAAAGAATATTTAAAAAAATTTTCATCAACATCATTCAAAAGTGGCAACTGCTATTACACTGAAACATTACAACTCAATTAGACACAGCCCAATCTCGTAAGAACAAATTGTTATAAAAAGAGGAGTCACACCAAACCTAGTGATTTTTATTTATTTATATACTTGTGGAAATAAATTCCCACACAGCTTGTAATGCTGCAGAGAGCTTCTTAAAACAATTTCATAAGTTGGTCTTGAAAATAAAACTATCACATGAAACTTATTTTGCGATAGCATTTTTGTGGGAAAATAATCTGCTGCACTCAAATTATTTTTCCATTTTTAAAGTAAAGAACTGACTAACTAAACTAAAGATTTAAAAAATGATCAATTCTTAGTCTGAATTTTACATTCAGATGAAAATACCTATGCAGTACTACTGTTCGGTGTGTGGGGTAGTAGAGTGAAAGAGGATATATAGATATTTGTGTATGAAGAACTATTACTTTCAAGTGAGCTTAAGTACAATTCCAAAATATTCAAGGTTACAWTGTAAGTTCAGAACTGCAGATCTTCACATATGCACAAAACCTTAGCTTAGCTTTGCCTGTCAAATAAAATTAGATTTAAGAATTAAATATTTAAACATGGACTTTTGGAAATAACTAACTTATTTTCTTGTGCTGTGTTTACTTACCGCTTGGCAAATGCTGGCATTCCTGGTCTGAGTTATGCCTCCGATAAACATCACACATGTCAGAAAAATATGAAAGCTAAGGTTAACTAGCATATGCCAGCTTTTTACACTGATTCTGATCACACTGTTAAAAKAAAAAAAGACAACATAAAACACAGCTGCTTTACTGTCTTTCAGAAACTAGCAAGATACATGCATGTTAAATAAGATATCACTACTGTTAATGATTGTTTGACTACCTCTACTGTGCAATCAAACATAGTCTTTGGTCTTCATCCCAAGAAATTAAGAACACCCTCCTATTAGCTAGCTTTATACAGCTATTTGCTTGAGTCAGAAATTTTGGCTTCTAGTTTTCACTGATGTCAACAGGATTTAAAAGCCTGAACAGTGGGTTCAATTTCACTGTTATTCTTGAAAGGCATATCCTTCATCAGGAAGGAAAAGAAGAATTAGAGATACGCTTCCAAGAGCAAAACAGTCAAGAAGAGATTAGAAAGTTAATTATTTAACCATTAGTTTGCAGATTATGAATGCAGATTGCTATAGCAGATTCCTATCATAAAGAAAAGGTAGTCCCAAGCACTATGAAGCTAACTTAACATCTGCATTAGGTAAGGCTCCAGCAATTTTGATTCTTACCTGTGATGGTATATATAGCTGACTATGATCATCAACAGGCACATGAGCAAAACCATGGCAGTGGCATAAATAACTGGATGCAAAAGATCAGCTGGCTGGGTATATAATTCAGCTCCTGTCAAGTCCTGTCAACAAAAACAATGTCACATTAGATCATCTCATTTCCTTACTTCATAGGTGGGAATGAAAGAAGAAACAGAATACGTAAATAACAGGAGCCTTCTAGATAAAATCCCCTTCTCTCTCAAATTATTTATTATTTGAGGTTCTGGGCTTTGTTTCACAAATATCTGTTACTCTGGCTGAATGTTACTATAAATGCAGTCACACATTTTACAGAACTTGATACATGCCTAAACATATAAACAAGTTCACAGCCAATAGAGACAACGTAGTTTTATTCTCAAAATACAATCAACATAAACATAGTATGTAGAACATCTATGTCTTTCAGTGATGATGTTAAACATCATCTGAAGTAACCTAGAGAATGGAACACAATGTAGCCTGATCAAGTTTGCAGATTATATTAAATAGAAGGGAAATTATATTAAATAGAAGAGGAAGACTGAAAGATACTCAGTGGGATCCTGATGAGCTAGAGAAATAAGCTGATAAAACATCATGAAATTCAACAAAGGAAAACGTAAAGTTCTGCATCTGTGATGGAATAATCCAATGCGACAATACAGGCAGGGCACTAGACTGGATAGGAAGTAGCCAAAAAAGGACCACAGATTCTTCTAGGAGATGCAGAGGGTAAGAATGAGAAGCTGTGGACCTAACTACCAGCATGGGAAATTTTGATTAGATATACAGAAAAAAAAAATCTGGTAACAAGAGTGGTCAAATACTGGACCCCAGGCTGCCCAGAGAAATTGTGGAATCTCCATCCTTGGAGACACTCAGAGTTGGCTGAACATGATCTGGAGCAACATGATTCAACTCTGAAGGTGTCTCAACTTTGAGCRGGGGACTGGACCAAATTACCTCCAGAGATTCCCTATAGCATAAATTATTCCGATTATTGTTTAACATAAACAGTAGATAAATAGATTTCAATAGCTTTTTAAATATCACTCAAGTTTTGTGAACCTATCAGTTCAAATATTACTCAAGAAAGTAGTATAAAATGGAGTCTTACAGTGTTAAAGCATAATAATGTTTCAAATAGGATCCAAGGAGAGTTATTTTTATTTACTAACAAGAATAGCAACAAATAAAGATAATTGTGTTTGGATACAGCCAGATGAATTCCAGCTAAAGCTAGAGCAATTTACTAGGGTACTGTTTCCTTAGTGGTAATGAACTCAAAGAACATTAGTCCCTCTCAGCACAAAATAAAACAAATTTAATTATGTAAGACTGGTGGAAAAATTTAATAAGTTGTCTACATTCTAAAAAAAAATATGTATATATATGGGGGGGAACTGATCTCTTAGCTATTATTTGGAGTAAACCTTCAACAGCTACAATTATGCTTTTTTTTTTTTTAATGGAGACAAATGTTTTACAGTATGTTAACTGTGTGCGGGAATATCTAAGTTAAGCTCCACCAACTTCTTCCCCTCCARTCTCCACGGCCTACATTTTGGGAAGGAGATAAACATTTAAGGAATTCTGAGCAAGTATACAATGAGAATCAGTAGAAGCAGAGAGAAGAAAGCTGCCCCTTCCTCTACTTTTTCTTTACCCCAATGATTGTTAAGTTCTTTGTATGCTCTTCACAGTAAGACATTTATATCATCTTATTACTTGTCAATTTAGCAATACCCATGCACAGATTACACCTTTCATTTTTTTCCTCCAGATGGCAAAAATGTGACCAACATAAAGTATAATCTCTTTTTACATATGTATTATATACATATGAAGTATAATTCAGTTTTAAAGAACACTTACATTCAAGGGAAGAATTATATGTTAAAGAAAAATCAAAGAGAACAACATCAAACTATAGGATCAGAATGGTTTGAAGTAGTTTAAAACAGTACCTTCAAAGTTGTTCCCTTTGAGCTCCTTTAAAAAGCTTGTGCTATAGCATCATGCCAAATCTTAAATTTAATTTCTGTTTAGCTTTGTGGTATTTAGTTCTCTTAAGAGGAAAATCTATGAAAATTTAAGTTGCAAAATAACAAAAATAGCCATTTCTCATGCACTACTAAAAATAAATCCTCTTTCAAGTATGATTACATTAAAATATATATTTAATTCAACAACAGCACATTAAATAAAACAGAACAAAATTCATACTGAATTTACATTTAGTAAGTGAACAGTAGTTGCTAAAACTCTTTAATATTTCACCCAGCTTCCTACTGGTCTCTCATTTTTACATATTCTATTTTACTAGTCAGTATCTGTTATCGTAGCTGATGAGCTCAGTAACAGTCACTGTTTGTAAAAGAAGTTTCCCATTCTATTTGTGCAAGAGCATACACACGCATACATATACACATATTTTTAAAAGAAGAACAGATGCTAAGTTGTGAAGCAAAGACCTCTTGGAATTACAAAAAAAAAAAAAAATCCTACCACATAACTGAAGATCACCTATCACCTAGAAGAGGTGCCTGCCTCCCTCCCTTTTACTTCTGCTACCTCTGTGTTTCAGAAGTGGTTAGCCATTCTATTGGCAGAAAATAGAGTTCAAAAACAATTTTTGAGCAACATTTCAAAAATATTTTAGTTTTGACAGTTATTAGAATTTCTTAGGTTAAAATAGCTACATCTGATTTTAGACCATAGGAAAAAATAGAAGAACATACACCATGGAATACACTCCTATCAATAGACAAAACAAACAAATTTAATACAGAAAAAGATTCACTTTTTATTTCAAACTTATTATTAGATAGAAGTTCATAAAAGCACATTTGATTAAACAGTTCGTTAGAATGACTTCCTACAATATAGTGCTTTTCATCAGAAAATTCTTCTATTTCTAATATATTTAGCAATTAATTGCACTTTCATAGCTTTCCACTTAAACATCACACCAGCATTTACATCAATGCAAGTGACAACTGAAGATTCTTGAAATCTAGTTTTCTGTGAAAAGCAATGTGAGAATATATGCTTTCTTTAATGCGAGAACAAAAACAGAATTTTGTTTGCAATATTTTAAAAAGTTCCAGAAAAAGATATTACTAATTTTAAGTGTCATACCATTAAAACTGCATAGCTGCTGAGGGAATAGCACTGAATGGTAGTAATATTTTCATCAGACAGAAGAATGCGACATCCATCAGACTTCCATCCCCCTTGTCCATTCAGTAGATCAAAGTCCCACTGAGCTGCAACAGCATCTGCTCCATGTGCAATACGCCGCAGTGTTACATTTATAGGAATGTGGTGATTGGCTAGGTTTAAACCATCTGTTACAAAATAAATGTATTTGCACATAAATTTCTCAGCATTTAAGTTTCTCATATAGCATGTTAAATGTTAGAACAACCTTATTTTTTTAAATATGCTACTTAAAACATGGAAGTCAAAACAACTTCTGTATTTTTAAAGATCATAAAAATATAGTAATAAAAAACAAACCTATCTTGGTGAGAATAACTGGTGTAACAACTGTACGTCTCTTCCCATCATCAGCCAGATTTGTTGAATTTCCTGTGGCTGGAAAAAGCTTTCCATTGCGAAATGCGATAAGCTGAAGCTTGTAGACAGACTCATCTGCTGGCTTGATTTCTCTTTTTTGCTTTTGAGTGAAAAGGGAAGCAGGCAATTGGATAGAAGCCTCTACAATTGTATTCTAGAAATAAATAGATTTTAAAAGTTTTAAAGAGAAAATGAAATTCTTTTCACAGATCAGTTTAGCAACTGCAACTGAGCAGTGTCAGAGGCAAATGCATTTACCAAACTATGCATTATGACAAACCTATCTGATAGTAGTGCGTCCAAATAATCCACCTTAAAATACTTGTTAATCCCCCTTAAACTGTTAAAGCCTGAATACTTTTTTTTTTTTTTAAAAAAAAAGACAGAATGTTAAGATTCAGTAGTTACCACTTGCTACAGCTAATAAAGCTCATATCAATAATCCATTCCAATACTTTTCCAAGGTAGATTTTGGCAATCAGAAGCAACATCCAAGACCATGTGCAAACACATACATAGAGCAGATAAAGAGAAATGTTGAAATTGTGGAAAAGTATCATTGAAAAAAAGTTTTGATAATTTGTATACAAGTTTTGTTTGGGTATGGAAGCATGCATATAGTTTTGCATGCACCTGCAATGTTGTTCAAAAGCACATTAAGTAATAAAAGCTAACTGGTATGCTCTGAAATGTAACTGAAAAATATTTTTTATGAACTATGAGGGAGAGGGGCAAGGAGAAGGTGGAGAGAAAAACTGAGCCTTTCGGGCCTGTTTTCCAATTCATGCTTATTTACATTGTCACTCCAATCAGAGTATTTCAGATATTTTTTGGATATTACTAATATGTAATTTAGTATGTAATTATGGTGAAAACACATAAAGACAAATATCATGAACTAGGCAGCTTTTCAGCTTCCACACTTACGAGATATTCTGAAAGTATCTTTCAACTTAAGGTATTTTAATAAAGAAAATCAGATCTATTTACTAAAAATTGTATCCATTAAACAATTATACCACAATCAAACTGTATTATCCCATGTACTTTAATTATCCATTATCACAGCCAATTTACATTATGCAAGAGTCTTATTTTAACATCAGAAATCAATAATTTCAGCTTGCTTTCTAAATGTTTCACATTTAAGGTATTCTTACAAAGTCAATAGSGAAAAAATGAGTAGCAGACCTTTAATGCCAGGCTTGACAGTGTATTTGAAACATTGCACTTAAAGCTTAGCTGCTTATCTAAATTTCCATCTGGATCTCTTCTCCCATAATCACCGAGTCCTGTACGGTCTGATGTAGCCACTTTCTGAAATACGGTGCATGTCATCCCAGTGAAACCAGCAGCCTTTATTACATAAGCCTCAAGAGCAATATTTGGAGAATACTGTGATAACAAAATCAGAAACTCATTAAATACATTTCTACACTGTGTAAAATTAACAAATAATCTTTATGGGATTCTGTCATAACACTACACAAAAAAGCCATTTTGGGTAACTGGCAGAAAGATCAGAAAATTTCTCCCCTCCCTACATAAACAGTAAGCATTTCAGGTGATGCCAACATCTGTTAAACAAAGGAAAATAATAAAAAAAAACTAAAATGTCTTTAAGTAAATAATTTATGCTTACAGTGGAGTAAACTTGAGCCCCATTTGCAAGTCGATACATAGCAATTTTCTGCAGACACTGTACAATTCTAGTGCAAGCTTTGGCTTCCCTCTGTGCCATCCACAGAACACGTTCATCCGCCAACATAATGTTACTTGCTATGTCCACCATCACATCACCAAGCTAATAAGGAAGAGAAATAGTCTATTTTACATTTTTGATCATTTACAAAGTAGGATCATTTGGCATCGTTTTGAAACAGAAAAATACAGAGCAACTGTTAGCATTAAAAAAGAAAAAAAAACAGTTGTTCCTATTTCAATCGCCGCTTGTCAAATTGAGACACTGAAATACTTCAACTCAGACATTTACCTCTGCTCCATCCAACAGAAATCTTACGCAAATGCAACTTAGCTATTTTTATTATACTTGGAGAACGAAAGCATGGGAAATACCACTATTTTAATAAAGTGCAGTACCACAAGTTCTACTTTACTAATTAAATAATTAGTAGGATATCATTATCTTTGAACCTGAAATAAATAAAAATAAAACCTATAAGTTAGCAATAGTATAGTTAGGGGGAAGAGAGCAAGAAAAGAGTAATACAGTAGAAAATKAGCACACAGTCATCTTGCTCCTCCTGCTTTTCTCCTCCTATACCTAGCTCATCTTTTCTTCAATTCCTCCCTTGTTTTACCTTCAATTTTTTCTGGACTGTTTTATGTTACACATGTAACAGCGAGTAACTACAGGTACCACAGCTGATTTCAAACCACCAATCACATTGTTTTTGAGTTTATTTCATGCTCCTATCTTGTCTCTTCTGCATGGCAGATCCACACAAATCAAAGGAAATGCATTCATTAGGTCCTAACTGCCAAAATTCACAAACACCTACATTGACAGGAGAGAATTTTCATAGCATTTCAGAAACAGTGACAGAGACTGGAACAAAAGTAAGGGTACATATTATTTTCCATTGTAGGCTTCTAATTGAGCTAAACGAAATGCAATTTCCAGTACCTAAATTTAGGAACTGAAATTTTATATATGAAAGTAAAACAAACAATCCTCCCCTCCCCACACACACATTCACATCCCTGTTACCTGATTTCTTTGTAAGTAACAACCTGAAAAGGAGTTATTTACATAACAAAACATTGTGTAGTTCTGTTTTGTTTCAAAACAGACTAAGGGACAGATGCATTATCAACAGCTAACAGAGCACTACAGCAGCATTTGCAGGCTGTAGTCCTTTTTATTAAGTTCTATAACAAATCAAAGCTCAAGTAATTGAAGGAGATTCTTATTACCTGAAAACTGCTATCTACTATTTTTTTTTTTAAACACCACACCAACACATCATTTTTACATTARAAGTTTAAGATTCTGAAGGTATACGACTTGAGTTGTTTCATGAAATACAGGTATTTTTATTATACTTTTTTTTTCTTATCAAGATATACCCAAGTTTTTTCAACTGCATTCTAATTTAGGACAATCTACTAAGAACTTTCAGAAGACTTCTTTTCAGTTTGTTTCCATTTTGGCATGAAAAAAGCTATTAAAAATGCATTTTATAATTTATCTCAGAATAGCCAAACAGTAACACAAATTAAAAAACTGACAGTAAATTGCTACAAGCATAAGCATATTACATTCACTTAAGAAAAATGGGTAGCGTAAAAAAAAAAACCCACCACCAACAAAAAAAACTTAACATTATTAGTATTAAAAATTATTAAATGAACTTCCACTCACACTCTTTCAACATGTCACAGAATGACTAAATATGTTTCACCAAATAAAGTAAATAAAAATACATTGCCTAAGGAAAAAAAAAAAACTAAATCACCTATGAATTTAACTTTGACAGTTTTATGGCATCTATCACCTTCAAACGTGGCAGAATAATGCCAAACTGTCAATCTACAAACACTAAATCACAGCTAAGAAAAGAATATCCTTATAATGTAACAAATCATGCAACAAAGGCATGTTACTATTTTAGGCTGGGTAAAAAAACMACCATTTAATGAATTACTTTAGGAATTCCAAAAATACACAAAATATTTCTGGAGCTATCAGTGTAAAAGGSTATCTAGCATAAAAAATCTCCAAGGAGTTCTGCAAAGAATCTACAGACAGCATTTATGGTTGGCTGGGGACAGGAGAAGGGCGAATTTGGCTTTTTTTTTTTTTTAATGCACAACTTCAAAAAATTGATGCATTGTGGTCTTCAACTTCCCAACATGCACTGTACAGTGAGATCAATAAAACCTCTGTTCAGCAGTGAAACAGAGAGTTCCTACCCACTGGTGGGACTATTCAACCACTTAATTTTCTCCCCAACAGTGAGCTTTCTCTAAGATTTTATTTTAATTTCTTATCTTATATTCTGCCAGATATAGGTATGAAAACCTTAGAGATGTAGCTCAATACTGAATAAAGACAGCCTATCATGGCAGGAGGGGAGAAGATAAGTCTTGTTTTATTCATTATTGAGAGGATCTCTGAGGCTTTCATCTTTTTTAAATAAAAACATATCAATGAAAACCTGTGCGACCCACTCCATATTAAATAAAAGCAGACTTACTTTACCTATCTCCCTGCTCCAGTGCTGACCAGAGGTGTTACTCACATTACAGGTCCAGTGAATGCTGGATCATCGCAGTACGAATGCAAAGTCTGTGACCATGGGTCAGCAACTTCAGGGACCTACTAAACAAACAAAAACATGGAACAATCTGATAAACTGCTAATTCAGCAGCTTCATCTAGTGTTGAGAAGGTTTCATTGCTCAGAATACTTAAAGACAAACACTTCATCTGATTATCTTTAAAGTGATGGCAAATTTTCCAGTTACCTCTTTATACTTTTCAGCAAATCTTCCAAATTTCTCTATCATTTCAGCCACAAAAATAACATCCATCTTATCAGAAAAATTTGCTGCTTCAACAGTATAAGCCAAGAGCTGTCTTGCTGTTGCCACTGCATTAGTAAGGTTGAGCGGCATCTATATAAAGAAGAAATATAAGCATTTTAAAGTGAAAATTAAGTACAAGATAAATGAAACATTTGGGAAAGTGCTGATGTGTTAACTATTAAAATAAGATAGCAATCCCCACAGGAATCATGAGAGTGCAAACACTGTTTTGCTAGCCATGGATTACTACCTTACTCGCTAGCAACAATAAAATCCTACAAGTCAAGGAATCAGTATTTGTATTTGCAGTAAAAAGCTGATTTTTGTCCTCTTGTCTGAGAAGGAAGAGAGCAGAAGAGATGTTGCACTAAGAGGAGCAAAAAAGATAGCACTGTTAAATGTTTACTTTCCTTTGCATCAGAGCCCACGCATAACTATACAAAGCTCGTAAATATATGTAATTTGTAACAAGAGAAGCCAAGAGAAATTCACAACCACCACTGCTGTACCACGCGCTCTTAATTCTGTAACTACTGAAAGTGTACTTGAAACTAAACACAAAAAAAACCAAAACCACAGATTCTCTGCAAGATGAAGTTCAAGATTTCACCCCTGTAAAGAGTACCATGCCGGAAGTTCTTTACCACTAAATAGTATGTAATACCAAAATGCCTGAGCTAGCAGGGCAAAACTATACAAACACCATTAACTSAAGATCAAATGGTATTTATCCATGTTAATCCAAACTAGAGATGCCCTGTCCCTCTATTTTGTGGCATGTGTACTCACTCTGCCCTACTGAATTTGTAGTGTGCCACACAAGCATAGCTGTGTATTAATCCCTGCAGGTTTTAGCACACATCTGTAGATCTAAAAGCAATTAATGGAAGAATATTCTTCCCCAACACTAAAACATACATTTAATTGTAAATCAAGTACAAAACCATCATACACACTGAAATTAGCTTTCAATTCTGCATAAWCTCTTGGAACTTTTTCTTTAAATATGAATTTCTTTCCACTCAAAACCATACCTGTATGATACCCAAATAAGACCRGTGAAATATAAATTCATCATTTTACAGACGTTTCCTTCCATTTTCAATGTAGACTTCTATTTGACTTAAATAGCTTGAACTTTTAACAAAACAAGTAGACTACCTTTGTATTCAAAGACTCTAACGATACTTGTATCATTATTACATTTAAGCGCTGGAGAGACAACAAGTATGTGCAAAATATTACTAACAAGATTTCCAGACCTACTACACAAAAAGACAACTCTGATGAGGAAAAAAAAAATAMTAAATCCAAAGCATCCTGATCTTTCTGAGGGGGGGTGGGGAAAACAAAACAAAACTCCCCCATTCCAAAAATCCAAACACACACATATTTCAGTGTAGTATGCTTGTGCTCCTGTATTTAAACAGGTAATAGGAACAGTTATCTACTTCACTTACGGGAATTACAGTTCTGCTTTTCTGAAGATACCATTCTGACCCTCACTTCCTGATACAAAATTGACAACCTTCTTATAAAATCTGAAAAATGCTGGGTAACCAAAAGCAGTTAATAGGCTGAAATAACATAGGTTTTGGAGCAAGTGCAGCTCTTAAATTGGGCTATAGCATGCAGTCAGGAGTAGGGCTGAGCTGGCACAGGCCCTGTGGAAAAAATGTGAATTCTGAGGTGAGGAAAAAAGGAAACTAGCAGCATCAGAGTACCCAAAAGGCAAAGATGCAGCCTTGCTGTGCCCCACAATGGGACAAAATATCTTTTTCTTTTCAGCCAACAAAAGGTCATTATAAATTTCTAGGGTAATAATATTTTTCAATATATCAAGATGGACAAAATTCAAGTCATGGGCATTTTTTCTGTTTTGCGGAACTACAGACAAGGAAAATAAATTTCAATACAGGGTCAGCACAAGTGCAGTAATAAATTTTTCTCTTCAGTTTCAGTCTGGGGGACACTCAAAAGAGAATTTAAACTAAAAATCTAACATAAAGCTAGAAGTTCCATGGCAGTGCTCAGAGTGATGTGTTGTTCATAACTGAGCTAGATTCCTAGTATTACCAACTACAAAGTGGAGAGRCAGTTTCATGTTTTTATTTCATTAAAGAAATGATGTTTACAGAAAYGCACGAGTTACCTGATTAAACATATACAGAACTCTAGTCACATCATTTGCATACTGGCACTTAGAGTAGTCCTCTTCTGCCCAGTATCCTCCCCTATCACATCTGCGCCAAGCTCTTCTTTCATCTTGTGAATTGCCAGGATATATCCCACTGCCAGCAGAGTAACGTGTACACAGCAGGTATGCAGTGATGCCTGCCAGCGTTCTAGGCCACCTGGGGAGTCAAAAGCAGGGAAGAAAAGACATTTACATGACAAGTAAATAAAAAGATTAAGCACTGCAACATGAAATAAAAGAGACACTCAATACTAAGCATCTCTAAATTATTTAAAGGGCCACCTTCGCTAGCCTTCAGAACTTTCAAGCTGTTTGTATTTGAATGCTGTTAACAAAATGAGTTCTAATGCTGGCATGTTTCTTCCCGTTCTTTCACGGGGTTGCAGATGAAGGAGAAAAAAGGTGTTCCTATACGTACTAGAAAGTTTGACTTTTTTTTTTTTAACATAAAAGAAGGCAGCTTACTTCATGAACATTTCCTGATTAAAGCTTTTTAAAGTTATTAAATATACTATAGCAAGTAGCAAGCCCTACAGTATTTCTACTTGTCCTATTCACATACACCAATRCAACTTTCAAGTGACTTTGTTCACACTGATACTAAACTACAGATACGAAAATATTATATTCAAAGTAATTAAGAAACAGCAGTAGTAGTACAACCATTATGACAGATTTTGCATCAAATATCATATCAAATAGAAAATAATTTTAATGTGAAAAGAAAGTGTTCATCATGCTAAAAAAGGAAGTAGGAAAAAATTCCTTTAGGATGAAGTTTTCAGCTTTTAGTGATACAGAGCCAAGCATTTTAAAGAAAACTTTTTAATATTCTCAATTTTCTCTTCTGTAATTATACTATACATTTTCTCTATATAAATATATTAACAGATAGAAATGAAATAATGAATAATAAATACAGAAAATTAAACTGCAATATACCTCAGTGCACTGATTATTCATGACATCAAAACTGATTCAAAAGAAATACAAGAATAAAAAGAAAACACCTGAATTTAGCTACAGTTTTGAGGAGAGGAGGACACTGACAAGGAATGCCAATTAGTCTGCCTCTCCCTCCTTCATATCCCCCATAAGATATGAACCTTCAATATTTAAATCATTCTGAACATCAATACGTAAAATTTACCACAAAACACATACAATACAGAATGTTAAATACTTCGAATTCAACATAAAAGTTTTAACTAAATTAAGAACTAAATATAGCTTCATTTGATCACTGCAGGCTTTCTGTACCATAACCAGGTGAGGGCAAACCAAGCCCTTTTAAACAACGTTAAGAATTGACGTACACTTTTTCTTCAGCCTGAAGAATTCCAAAGGCCTTTACACAGAGCTATTGTCCCCAAAAACTGAAAGAGCCACACAAAGGATCCTGACACATAACACTGATTTAAGTGTTTTGTGTTTTTATTTATTTATTTATTTATTTATTTATTTATTTATTTATTTATTTTTAATCTGGACAGTGTTTCAGTAAGTGGCGATTTATCCACTACTACAATTTAAATTAGAAGCAGCTTAGGACATACCTAAATTTTGGAAGGAAAAAAACAATAAAAAAAAAAAGGAACATTTCTGTGTTTGAAGGAAGATGGAATGAACATCTTGAAGGATGTTCCACCTTAGGAAGCTAAAATTTAGGTAATATTAACATGAAAAGAGAAACTGAATGAGTCTCAGTCAGTTCCAATTTTCTGAATTGTTTTGAATGCACCATCAGTTTAGTAGCTTACAAATGATATTGGAATTTATCACAGTTCTCTCAAGGAAAGGAAAAATTCTAGGGATGGTTTTTGAGCAAGACAAGAGGCTACAGTTTTCAACTACATTAACTGATGCAAGAAGATTAACCTCCTGTGGTATACTGAAAGCCTTCTCTATCTCAAATTCCTATCTGTTCCTAATCAGCTCCAGCAGACCACTTAGAGCATCTTCAGTAGTGGAAGACAGACTTATTTCAGGTACTTTGGCAAAGATGACTTAGGTTTGGGCAAAACAACAAGCAACTCATAAAAAGGTAACTTCTTGCCTTCTTGAACTGCACAGGTTATGGCATAACCATAAAAGAACTCAAAGTCAGTAAAGGAATCTAATGGAATAAACTAGACAGTAATTACAACAGATCAAAACAGCAGAGATAACTCCCTAAATCTTAYTGCCTATTACCACAGCTTTGGCATTACAAATCAATTCTCCGCATTTTCTCCATGGAGTTAAGAAATGGAGAACTATTATTATGATCATCACCAAAAATACTGAATACCAGAAGAGATGAAAGATGATGGTTCTGGTCTTGTAGCAGAGCTTCACCCAGCCTAGCAAATACACACTTCTATTCACAGCCTCAGAAGCAGTGACTTGTTTTTGTTCAGAAATTAACAGAAATGTCACCATTCACCCTTTATCGGGAAGGAAGGCTTATACCAGAACTGGTGGTGGTGGACAGAAAGTTAAAAGAAAAACAAAACAAACAAACAACAAAAGAATCAGAACAGTTTTAAAATGCCAGCAATTGCATACAGGTATCCTGGAAAATGTAAAACAGTTCAAAGAATAAACGTGTTTTCTAATGRTAGTGCGAGCTATTTACTATCCTTTCTCTTGTAGAGAAGAGCAACAACAGGAGGAGGGGGGAGGAAACAAGCTTCCTTAGAAAAAAATCCCAGTGGCTTTGGCGAGTTGCTGCAGTCACAGTAATGWGCTTAATGTGACATTACATCCGATCTAGAAAGCTAACAAATACACTGCTGGATCACATCTGGCCAACTCCAATCAGTGCCAAAACAACTTGGACAGATCTGTTCTGAAGGGTGGAGTGGACACAGTACAAACCAACCCAGAACGTAAGCATACAAACCAATCAGAACATGCAAACTCTTACCCAAGTCTCTGAAATTCCTATATGGATAATCAGAACATGGTTTGATTAACACAGACTTTGGAAAAACAGCTACAAACTACTTCCAATCTCCAACTTCATATGGATACAAAAAACAAGAAAATGAAGCAAGGAAGAAAACAGGCAGATAAGGACAATTAATACATCAGATGGCACAACTACTGGAAGATGTGCAGCCCCACAATGCATCCAAAACTCGGCTTCCAAAATGTGGCAAGAGTCAGATTTTCAGATTTCCAGAAACAATGATATTAAAATTTAAAATACTCCATTTCMTTGACCAAAACAATTTTCTAAACATTCATTTTTTTAGGGGAGGGGGAAGGAGTAAGTTTCCACCTCATCAACTACACCACTTAGAAAGGATATCTGTTTTCAAAGATAATTTTCTGAAAAATGTATTTCTCCAAAGTATTTTAAGTTACAGTGTGGCCAGGTCAATTTTAATTGAACATGCTATATTACAGATGGAGCGCCACATGACCTTGGGATAAAGTCTGTGGTTCTCCCAAATGTTATATGGCATAAACTCCAGGACCTGATAAGTAGTATCACTGAAAAATGGCATGTGCAATTCCTTTCCTCACTTTTCACTCCCAATTCTAAAACATTAGAGAAAGAAACCAAAGTGAAAAACATTTTTTTTTTCTGCAACAGTTTTTCATTATAACAGTTCTTATCAGATAGAATTSCTAAGGTTTAGATCATCAGAAGCCAACAAGCAGAAAAAATTTAGAGTTTCAGTATAATACTAATTCAGTAGTCATTATTAGGTGATCACAAGATTATCTCCTCTCCTTGCTCTTCTCTCCAATTCCCCTATTTTCTTAATYGACCTCTTTCCCTTTTTTCACTGTCCCCTTTTCTCCTGCACTTACTTCATTCCTTYTCCTAAACGGCATTTTATCATCTTCTACCATGAACTTCTTAAAAGGATACTAACAACTTCAGATAGTCATATAACCAGTGCCTTKTGTTTCCTAACAAAATTAAATACCTACAGAAATAAAATGGATATATTACTAGCCTAAAATTTAGAAAACTTTCCACTAAACCTGAGTGATTTAAAACTCCTAGTCTTCCTGCCATAATTTCACATACACAAACACCACAAATGACCRCAACTACTAAAGAAAGCACCTCTACTTTCCCATGTCCCTTATCCTCTTTCCTGTCCCATTCACAATACTCCTTGTGCTAGGGCAAGTTTCTTTGCAGCCCAGTAGTGAAGCAGTCAAAGAACTGATCCCACGTTTCCCTAATTCTATTTTTGCTGAGTGTTAACCCAGACCCTTCTCTAGCACGGACTATTTCTTCTTAACACCTGTATGAGATGAGGTACTCTGCACTTCCCCGAAGCCCTAGAGGGCATTCCTGCAGCACTCTCTGTAAGGTAAAATGAATTGCAATTCTCATCACAAACGAAGACTATGTAAGCTTGGCTGCACTCTTCATTTCTCATAAACCTAAGCTCTGATGTCTTTCACTGTTTACCCAATTGCTAACAGAAGTGCAAATTCAGAATGTATTAGCACTCTTATTTTACCACTGTTTATAATTAGGTCCTTAAAATTTATCATATATACATGAGAGGAGACAGCTGTGGGGAAAAAGATGGTTCATTTACATTTAAGTAGTGTAATTTCATTTGAGGAGAAAAAAGCTAGACCATGAGCTTTCCTTCATGCATATTAACTATTTTGAAAGCATTTATTTCTTTAAATCAACATTAACTTTCAGCAACAATAAATGAATTTTTATATCATAATTTCATTAACTTACACTTACTACAGTATTTTTATTATTATAGCTCAGTAATTCTCCTCTAAATTCAACATGACAATTACAGTCTTAAGATTAAGCCCYGTGGGTAAGAGTTTACAAAAGAATAATTCTTATATTCAAGATAGAGTTCTATCAAYCATCAGGATAAAATTATTCCAAATACAAGAGTTGAAAGATTTACAGGTTAGGATGTATTTTACATTTAATCACAGACTGTACCTTATTCAAGGATATTATTCAAATAAGACTTCAAAGAATAACCAAATTAAAAAAAAATCCAAGATTAAGACATTTTTGACCTACTTTTTTTAAACTCATACCAAACTACCATTACTGACACAAAGCAACTTCCTTCTTAACTACACTTAGGTATCATCTCCAATGGGATAAAACCTAGATGTCAGTTTTAAAATAGCTTCTAAGTTGAAATGACTAGYCAGTTCCAATTGAAAAAACTATAAAACCAAATTCACCTAGGATCATTTACAGCCATCTGCTCAAAACCATTTTCTCACCAGTCAAAGCCTGAATTCCATATGGTCTCAAAAGGTGAAAAATTACTCTTTAGTATTACTCTACRTAATCTACAAATGGGAGTCTGTTATAGTAAACTCAGACACAGTGAACCTTTTGATCAAAACTGAACRTTTCCTGAAATCTTACTTCTTTCCACTGAATTAGAGGGGGAAAAAAACTATTACACCGAACAATCACTGAACACCACAGGTTAATTTAATGGAAAACACTTTCAAATAAGCTTCCACCATCTGTTTTCACCTCTAATGGCGAATCAAAGAAGAACAATTCACACTTGTAACATAAGAAATATGTAAGTGATTTAAATAGACGTACATCRTCTTTGATGAATACTGCATGCATCTGTGACTTTCTTCACCTTTTCTCTTAAATAGGAAGTTCTCATTTCCTGATRTAATGCTCATTCCTGGAGCAGTAACCACTGCAGTGAAAGAGGCGGATATGCTTCTCATAAATAAATCATTGCAGTGTAAAAGCAAAGCTTTTCAGGAATTCTAGATTGCCTCTGTGGAGCAAATGATCTTACCACCTCTTGCCTTATTACTCCCCAGACACTAGCTACCTCTTTTCTCAAACTGTCCAACTGATGAACACGAAGATGACAAACTTGTAACAAATGTTCTCAGCCAGGTCTTTACCTGAATTTTTGCTACAACCTGGAAACGGTCTTTCGCATTTGAAAGTTTGTCTTCTCTCGCCACAACAAACTATGTCCTGGCAACACTATTTTATTTCAAGAAATGAAAAGTAAATTAAAGATTAATGGTTTGAGATTATCTATACAGAAAGAAAAAAACTTTAAAGAATCCTAATGCACACAGGGAAAGAAAAAAAAAGTTGGCAGAAGTAAACAAAAAAGCAAACAAAAGGCCGACATACCCAAGCAGCATATGAAAATGGAACATACAACCGGATAAAAGCAGTTATTAAAAAAAAAATCCTACCAACTGTAACAAGAACATATGCTAACAACATACACTAATTCTCAGCAGATACTACTGCAGGGAGGTACAACACAGAGTAGTTATAAAGCGAATTACCTTACTTATAGAGAATCTATACAGAAGCTATCTGTTACAGCTGGCACCTCCAGGAGTAACGTGTTGTTAGTGACCAGCAGCAGAAAGATCAGAAAAGGGAAAACAGGTGAAGAGATAAGAATAAAAGACAAAACACTCTGCAACATCCAACACTACAGAATATCAGAGCTGCTGCTACAGTCTCAACCATCATAAATGGAAACAGCATTCATATTATTTACTGTAATAACAAGAGGAAAAAGAATACATTTTATGAGTCAGTGATTTTACTGTATGAGAGCAGGAGAGCTTTAAAAGTAGAATGGTAACCTGGTGGAGAAGCCCAAACCGGTATGCGTTCTAAAGCTTATTTGTAAGTCATCTAAAAAGTATTATTCTATCCCATTAATTTCATTTATACGTTTCAGAAAAATATAACTTATTTTCCATCTCTTCCAAAGGTGTTGGATAAAAAGCGCAAAGTTTAGGATTTCACGGTATACTGTGCACTTATTTCAACACATACTAGTTTAACACAACTAAAACACTGTTATATAGCATTTACAAAAGAACACCCAAGCAGATGCCTTTTAAGCATAATAATTTAGAGGAGGCAGAGAGTATACGTTAGGCAGACATTTTTACCTCCTTTAAAACAAAATTGATGTTACCAACCTGAAATCTCCTTTATTGTTCACAACCCTCTCTGGAGGGCAGTACTGTGCAGAACTTTCTAATACCACAATGTCTACTGTCCTTGTATTATTTCCACGTCTGGTTTGTACATGGCACCCCCAATTTCCTGTAGAGCCAGCCTGAATGTTTGAGATTGTCAGTGCACTGGGTAAATTAAAAAATAAATAAATAAAAATCACCAGTCTTGCAACAAAATATTATATAAGCTTYTACCAGGAGATGAATACAGGACAAAAAGACAATGGAAGATGCAAACAATTACATAAAACTGTAAATGACCTATAAAACTCAGAGCTATTTATAAATCAATAAACTGTAAGTAACAAGAAAATATTCAGACTCAATTATGTCAATAAATAACAGAAAAACAATAGCAAAGGGAAAAAATAGTTTCTTGACTTCAGAAAGAAAAGCTGAGAAGTTCAAATTCCCCCAAATGTTATCACCATTCTTCAATTCAAAAATTCTGAACAGTTGTTGTGGAAATGCCAAACTAAAATAACTCCGAAAATGCAAAGTTTGTGGTAAGTCAAGTACCCTAATTTTCTTAGCACATTGAAAGAATACAGGATCATTCTAGAGATGCCAAATGAGGCAAAAAAAAATGCTGCATGTGGAAGCACCACTATTAACCTCTGCTGGAGAATTTCAGTACTGTCAATCAGGGCATACTCAAAGGGAAGAGGAAAGAATTATGTGACTAGTTCACTTAACAGCCTTGTTKTTGTAATTTTAATGTTCTAAGAGAACTATGCTCGTAAACTATCATTTTCTTTTATGTGAACCACATTTGGTAATTCTTTACACAGGAACTGTCTGGTCAAACAGTAGTAATTACTCCTCTAACAATTAACAATAGTGATCAAAACAAGATATTTTAAGAGATGATGTGTGAAATTACAAACCACTTCCTCACTAGGTAAATTTCTGTCCATGTAGGACTGTACGTACATTCACCCAGTGAGGATAAGAGGAACCTATTTGACATTGAAAGGGTTACTAAATCAGATTCAGCAAGAAATGAGTGATGGGAAATACAGGTTCTCTTTAAGGATTCACCTTGCAATCAGTGAGCAGTTATGAATCATATTTTTTTCAACAAAAATACCCTGGGACTCATCAGTTTCAACTATTTTTCCATCCTGATACCACAGTACTTGCATGTCTTGATCAATATATGAAGCCATACATTGGAAGGGTAGACTATCTCCTTCAAAGACAACCTGACGGTGAGATGGTGTCATATAGAAAGATGGTAATTCAAGAGGWGGTTCTAGAATTCATGAAATAAAAACAATTAATAGCCAGAAACTGTTACAAGCACATTCATCAAAAGAGGAGAAAACAGCACTAACTGGATATCAACTATTGATATAACCTTTTGCCAGCTAAAGCTCACATTTACATAAAATTACATTGATGCATCAGATCCTGGTAATACAAATTCTTGGAAAATCCTTTTTCAAGCTGTTTTCCTTTAGCATAATAAATTTCAAAAGTGAAAATTAAACTGCAGTGAGAAATAAAAAGCCCCCGTAAACTCTTACTTTTATTTCTTCATTGTATCTCAGTATTACTATTAAAAAAATGTATATTTTATTATTTTGCCAGGAAGAATAACCCTAAAAACAAAGTAGTTAAGTTGATAAAGCTTTCATCAAAATAAGAGCCCATTGCTAGCAATCTCTAATACGTAGAAGTTTGAAAAACAATCTTTGTCAAGTCTTGCCATGGCAGCTTATGAGGTTGTTATCCCTTCTCCTTATGTTTACTACTCTCTCTTTGCAGGATATTCTTTTCTACTGTTAGAGCATAACTAACTAATGTTTATGCCTCAGATTAAAAAAAAAAAAGTTCAGCTAAAGCACTGGCAGCATGACCGAGTTTCTCACGAGTTTTCTATTCCTGCTTATAGCTCTGAATCAGATAACTGATCAGGACACAGGGAAACCATTACACTCTGCCCACCCCTTTTATTTCCTTTGGAAACCAGTCAGCAAAAGAAACAAAAATAACCTGAAGACCTTTTCACTTCAAAAACTTGGAATAAATTTATGTCAGAGAGCTACACTTTGGAAACAAGGAAAAAAGTCATCAATTTCCCATTCCTAATTTTAGACAAAAATCCCTTAAAACAAGGTTTAGCAAGCAACAGTGTTTAACCCCAAAGCATGTTACTCATGGTTAGTTTCTACATTAGAATGTTCAATCCTAATATCTACAACAAACAATTTTATTTCCAAGAACAAACAACATTGGTTCAGGACTAAAGATCAGCCTTGGAAAAAGAATCATTATAATTACTTTCATTTAAATGCTAAATTTCAGAGAAACACACACACACACACACAACACTTTTCACAACAAATAGTAACAGAATAAAGAATGCATTAGAAAATAAGTACTGTATGTCAGAAATGCTTACCACAGGTCAAAAGCTCCTGCTTAATACCAGTTACTGTTTGGGACTGAAGTGATTTGGGATAGGCACATTTAGTTTCACGTACAGTTATATTTCTTTCTTTTAACCACTGATGCATCCACAATATGTTACAATCACAAAGAAGGTAATCAGTCTGAAATTCTCTGCAACATAAAATGGGTATTCACAACAATAAAATACAATGCACAAAGTTCTGAAAACCTTCTAAAGAGCCTTAAGAGTGCCTATCACAGTCACACAATTCATTAACAAAAGGTCAGACTTAATACACAAGCATGACCTACAACACATTAAAAGAGCATGCTCTGCATATTAYCGTCTCAGAAGTTTACACATCCCAAGAAAAGGATTTCTGATTGTAAATATGAAGAGTGCCTAATATCTGTATATGAAATATTTTTTAATATTTTCTTTAATGGAGAGAGTTTATGCTACTTAAGTGAGCAGTAACAAGCAATAGTTTGAACATACAGAACATACACCTCCTTGACAAAAGGTTATTTTAGCACTTAAATGCTTTAACAGTAAAATCTATAGGAATATAAAAACATCTTATCACCTATTTCCCTTATGAGAGCCACTACTCATACCCTCTCCGTGACAGTTTTATTCCATGCTATATGAAAATGATATAGGATTTTAATTGATTCATAAAATCTACGCAATTTAACACTTTCTACTAAAACTATATACCAAATCCCCCATAAAAATGTCTGTCGCAGTCAGCAAAATTAAAGGATAACATTAATATTTTATCTGTTTAGATGCAGTTAAAATGCAAAGGTCCTTGTGCCTACATTGTTTTTACCTCTATTAAAAAATATAATTTACTATTAATATATTTCTTTTCACAAATGTCTAGAGGATAATGTCACATCACAGGCGGAGTACTTCAAACAATTAACATTCTTTAAATGAGTGATCTGAAACTCTAYTTGGTCTTTGTTCACAGGATCCTAAATACACACATATTTTAAAATAGACAACACTTACACTCAGGTTCTCATTAGACCTATGATGTTCTGCAGAGCAGTATTTTTGTATACAATTAATACACTAGGAATAACAAATTATGAGCAGTTATCAGGAGCTGGGRGAAAGGAGAAATCCTTTACCTTTATAAACAAGAAACTAACTCAACACCAAAGCCTGGAGAAATCAGAACGTTCTGGAAAGTCCCAGTATGGCAAGCCAACAATCATGACAGTGATGAAAAATGTAAATTGATAAACAGTACTGATAATTTTTCATTTATTTCCTTCCTTACACAGGATTACAGTTCATATGAAATTAAAAGAGCAAGAAAAAAAGAAAGTGGTTGATGTGTACCTGCTGTTACGTGCAACAGAAATACATTCTTCTTCAAAAAGTAAGTTTTCCTTAAAAGTATTTGTTCCCTTTATTAAAAATGCAATGTTTAAAATGATATTTAAATACAGTAAATAAGCAGTACATACAGAGTAAAATTTTCTGAAGTTTTGATGCTGGTAAAGCTCTATTCTCTGAGTTGCATAAATAGCACATTTGGAACAAAGTTACTCAACTGCTCATGCAAACATTTGTATCTACATTTCCCACACACCTACTCAAATAAAGAAACAATTCTGATGTAATGTTTAAAAATACAAATTTTTAAATTTGTAAATTGTAAAATATAGTTTTGTAATGTAATATTATCAAGTGAGAGTATTGACAWTAATGTGGGAAACTATCCTTCACAATCTGGCATACTATGGGTATTTTGATTTGGCCATTTTTTAGTTTCAAACAAAGGGTTATTCCTAGAAGACTGAAACATGTTTCATGATTATAATTTTTATAAATGTCTTGTGAAGAACACAAATGATCGTGTAAATTAAAACAAGAAGTGACAGCTACTTACAGAGACTTCAGTGAACCAAGATGATCAAATGTTCCCTGTGTAAGTGTAGAAAACAGATTTCCAGAAAGATTTCTAAAAGAAAAATATAATCATTTGAATCTCTTGTTCTAGCAACTAACATCTGGAATTAACCTATTAACTTAGTAAGTTCCCTTTTCAAAACAGCATTATTTTAAAATATACAGTATACAATTAGCAGGACAGTGTCTTAGTCTGTAAGGCTTCAAATACTGTATCAAGTCTGATAGCCTAGCAAAAATTCCCGAAACAAGTTCCCCAATACCTCCCTTCTAGCTGAAAAATTTAAAATTGGAAATAAGGACTCAAAGTAAATATTTTACTTTTACTTAAAGCAACAATAACACATTTGGTATATGCTTCAAGAAATATAAAATTAGCTTCACTGTAGACAGATAACTGAGGTGTTATTATTAACAAACTATAAAAAGTAATGTTTAGATATAGCAGAATATTTTAGGAAACCATTTCTACATCTCATGATCTCTAAAAAGGGAAAGCATTGCATAAGCAACATAATTACGGTAAAGAAATTTTCCATAATCTTAGAGGTTACTCTGTTAGTGTAAATGAAGAACTACAGTATGTAAAAAATCCAGCAAAAGACAGTCATACTGGCACTGCAGTAGAAGATATAAATATTTACAGCCCGTATAATCCCAAAATATTTTTCTAGGAAAATATTCTGACCAATCCATCACTTTCTTTTCCGCTACACATTCTAAGAACCTGGCAGACAGTGCAATGAATAGAATTTTGGTTGCAATCCCCTCCCCCCCCCTCCTTTTTTTTTTTCTAAATGAGCTTGCTATTGAGTAACAAACTACAACCTGTGCAATGCTCCATGTCTTTTAAGTATATACCTAAAACTAAGTAAATATACTCCCACTGAAACAAAGCAACTTACATAAGAATAATACTTAAGTRAAATAATATAAAGTTATACTTACAATCTAACAAGACTTACAAGTCCTCTAAATATATCTGCATTCAGACAGCCTATTCTGTTGTTAGTTAAGTCTCTACAAAAAGGGAAAAGTAAAATTAGAATAAATTGTTTCATTTCAAWGTGACACACAGTCTACAGATTGAAGTACTTCAACTAATACTCATGTGTAAAAAATTACATCATATCTTTTTAAAGCAACATCAAAAGATGCTGCTGTGTGGGTGCACACATGCGCACACAKACACGAGTCCCTATTCTCACTAAGCCAAAGAATATCCACACCATTAATGCATTTATTTCATATAAATATGATCTCTTCTACCATGGCACATATCATGGCAGAACACATWTAAAATAGAGGTCTTAAAATCAAACTGCCAAAAAGCTTTAAAGGTGTAAAAATTAAACTTCCAAGTAATATAGATCCAGATTCAGCCTTCAGCTTGAATTCTGAGGTTTTCAAAAGTTTAATTACAAACAAAATTTCCTTTTAAGTGAGTTGGATCATCTGACCAGTAACAAACAAATATAAAGACCCGAAGATTTAAGAAGGAAAGCTGCATGCTGACTGAAGGTCTGGAGGAAAAAAAAAAAAAAAAAAAAAAAAAAATCTGTCACTCAGAATCTGCCCTGATACTTTGGAAATCTGAGGAGAGAAAAAAATAAGTAAGAGAAAACAAAAGAATGTCTGTCATGCTCAGATCTTGTTTTTCAAGTTTCATCAGGGTCAGAATTTTCAGTCAAGGCATAAATCCCCCTAAAATGCGCTAATGGAAATGCTGACACAACTTTCAATAAAGCAGCAGTTAGCACTTATCTAGAGACTCTGTGTTCTCCTACAGTGTTTTGAGAAACAAAAACAGTGAAGTTAACGTTTAACAAAGCAACACTGCATGACAGCAAATCATCATTCAATCGGTAATGTCTCAAGTGACCACAACAGGGAAAGATGACAAGAATACAAAACAAGGAACAACCTGCTGAAGGGACATGCCTACCAGGCTTCCTGGGACCAATCAAGAGATTGCCAAGCCAACAGCAGTTGACATTCTTCCATCTTAAGATGGAGAGCAGGAATATGAACTTCTACATCAACAGTTTGGCAACGATTCCTCTGTTATATTTATCCAAATTTTAAAGAAATAGGAGTTGAATTGTCTTTAAGAATTTCCAGAACCTTAAGACAAACCCATGCATTTTTTTTTTTTTTTTTTTAAACCAACTAGCTAGGCATACTACTTACAGTCTTTTTAGAGATGAAAGCCCCATAAAAGCTCCTGGATTTATAGTACTAATGAGGTTGTTCTTAAGGTCCCTGTGGAGAAAAATTAAGACATATTTATCACAAACTGACCTTTCATATACAGACATACACATACAAACATACAAAGATATATCTAACCTGTTCCAACTTCCTTGGAAATGACATATACAATCCCCACATTTTACTTTTTCTAACAAAGACTTCCAAATTTTGAAATATATTGGTTGCATTTTGTTCTTAATCAGGAAGCGGAATATAAACACGTATCCCTTTAAATGTTCCATCAATTCTTAGCAAACAAAAGGGTATATAGTCAACAATATTCTACTGTCAGAAGAGATCAGAGCTGCTCAGAGTATATTATATTTGCTCATTAAACTATCCAATGCTGCTTAGTCCAGCATCTAATTTTGTTACTTTAGTGTTGCCCAATATCTAAAAAGCAGCAAATAAARATCCTAAAAATGCAGCACAAAGATACAACACTGAAAGCTTCCAAGAAAAGATAACCAACATTGCTGAAAGATAACCAATCTTACTGGCACAGAATCAAAGTCCTGGCTGAGAAACCCAAATAAAGCTGGTGGAGAGGGAAAAAAA
>NW_028186379.1:1807585-1830121 GCF_003343005.1 Rhea americana
CCCCCCCCAACCTCACTCCAATAACAGATTTAAAATATGAAGTTTCCAGAATAGGAGATTGCAAATAGATTTAAAGTGACCAAGTCATTAAACTGTTTCATTAACTGTACAGGTAATACAGGAGTTTTAGTTCTTGAGATATTTTACAGATATTCTGTAATTACAGAATATCTATTATCACAGAAAATACCTGCCAGCATCTACAGTTTTGAATAACCTTTATCACTGCATGAATGCCAAAAATATTTCTACATCCTTATTCATCCAAAACATGTACTACACTATTATCTGAGACTTCTCTTGCATTTATTACTACAGGAAAAAGTCCTATTTTTTTCATGCTATACAAACATTCTGTATTTGAAAACAAAATTCCTAACTCCAATTAAAATCAAGTGTTAGCAAGTAGTGGCCAAAAAACCAACTCCTAAATCTACCACATTATTCTGCCATAAAAAAAGAACAGTGCAAAAGGATTAATTAACCTACTAACAGAGAAATATGCATAATGAAAAAATAAATTTACCAAGATGAAACAATGGCATCCTCATCCTGCAACCAGATAATAAGTAATAGCTTTGGTGCAATGGGCAATGTCATGGTACTACAGACGATGCCTCAGTGTCTCATCTAACATGCATAAACATTTTAAATACTTGAAGTATTACTTCATTACTTAAATATTGATTACATTATCATAAATTAATTTTAAAATTAAATTATAACCTTGATAAACACACACTTCTCATCTCAACTTTGCTTTCTTCTGCTGCATGGTTGCAGGGACTGCTAGCTCCTTCCTGAGCAATGTTAGGAAGATGCAGAACTGTAAAGTTTTTAAGCCTCTCTCAGTAGGCAGATAAATCAGGTGTTGAGACTGTGATGAATCCAAGGAAACCAAATATTATCCATCACTTAAGTCATCATCAGTCTTTTGGACAGGGAAGAACAAACGATAATTACTGCTCAGATTTAAAACTTTTAGTTTAAAATCAAGCAACTACCACTTAAAATTGAAAAATCTCCTTGAGGAAAGTCTGAGGGAAAAAAAGAAGGAAAAAAAAAAGAAAAAAAACTTTGACAGCATGCCTTAGAAATCCATTAATTTAGATTATTAGTGATCTTGAATTTCATTACTTTAATTCCACGCATTACTCCCTGAAATGTCTTGTTTAAATCTATTGTCTYGGGGGAAAAATAAATAAATAAAAGATTAAAAACAAAAGTCTTATTCTACTATTTGGTACTACATTTTGCCAGGTTAGCTGATAAAAATTGACTAGTCTAGCTTTTATGCAGTATTCTCTTCCTCCCTCCCACCCTTAATGTTCTTTTAGGAGGATACTTATATTAGAATTAATAAATTTCTTCTAAAAGGCTATGAAGCTCAATATATAGTGCATAACAATGCATTAATCAACAACTATATCARAGTAATTTAAAAAAGAGTCATCCTGAATATACAAAGCATTTATTAGCTCTTTCTCTTTCCAACTGCAACAGCTGGGCAGTCTTTGATGGCTCCCCGCCCCTCCAGCAGCAGTCATTACCACACACTAGCTTTGTGCTTCATCTCTCTAAAATATTAGCAAATTAAAACCACAAAATATAAGACAAAGTGTAAAAAATTAACACAGTGCTGACATGTTTGGCAGCTCTTCAGAAATACTGAAAGACGTTGATACACAGGTTGGCAAAACTATTAAAGCTCCAGGATCTAGGATAGTTTCTAAATAAAAACAGCTGTTGCTAAATTAACAAACTTGAAATTATTTACATGTAAGGGGGGAGAAGGGGCAATACAGTCTCATTAGGAAGTTGTGTTTGGCTTTGAGGTTTTGGGTTTTGTTATAACCACTTATAAACGTGCATCTACAGAACTACTAATATTTAGCAACAGAAATTCAACAATTTTATCCACTGACTTTAATTAATTTTCTTTAGCAAAGCTCAACCAAGATATAGATATTTATTAGTTCAAATAAAAGTCCAAACAAACGTTTACAGAAATCTATCAGAAGAGGGTTTCAGTTTGGGTAGTATGACTTCCCCAAGCTCTAGCTCATGAGCGTATTTTTCAATCTTACCATAACTGCATTTTCCATTTAGCAATTAGAAATATTGCTACTATAAAACACAAGCCAGTAATCTTACTAAGATAACCAATAAAAAAATACATTAATTTTTTCCTTAAAACTACAGAATACTGCATATGAAGATGCCACTATATTTCTTAGGGAAGATCACTAGCTGAGATTAGAATCATAGGAAAACTTAAGATCAAAGGGACATTCGGGTTACACAGTCCAACCTTCAGCTCAAAATAGAGCTAAATTAGCTCAGCTGTCACGTCCAGTCAAGTTCCGAAAAGTCTCCAAGAACAGAGGTTCCATCATCTAATCAGGCAACCACTTTCAGTGTTTAACCACTCGCAATCACTGTTCAAAATTCTTACACCCAACTAGAATATTCCTTTTTGAAATTTTTGATTAAGTAATGTAGGCAAATAGGAACTCATGAAAGAATACTTGAATTTGACTATGGTTTGCCATTTAAACAACAAATCTTTTTATTTCATTAAAATTTAAAACTGAATGTTTCAGTGGCCAATTGCCTATGAATTTACGGTGYGTGCATATGTATTTAAAAGTTACTTACTTGAAATTCCATGCTTAAAGTTACTCGTGTGTGTGTATGTGTGTGTGTGCATACGTAGATATAATTACAACTGATCCTTTCCTATCTCAGCAGTATGAAAATTGGCTTAGTTATTACCTTATTATACTGTGTGCATAAATGCATACATATACATACTTACATATATACATTATTTAGTTCTCCCTATTACCTTTAAATAATCTTTTGTTCCTGAATAGAATTTGAAATGAATGTAGGACAGAAAAAACTGAGCTACTATGGATTCAATATGCAAAATGCTTCTCAAAAAGGTGGGAAGAAAAGAAACAAAGAGATTACAAAAACAGATTAAGCATTAGATAAAGCCAGCCTATCCCTCCCACAGCTCTGCAGCACTTAGATTAACTATTTTATGTAGGCATGTTCAATAAAGGCTTATGACTGATTACACTTTTCTTTTTTTATATTTCCTCATCATTCACTGCGTATGATTTAAATTGCATATTGTGCATAGCCTGCTGCATTTTAAGAGATCCTAAATTTGAGTTTTCACCATCCATGAACCAAATACTTAGGCTACCAGCAAAAATGTTGATAAGTAAAAGTCTACTACTTTATTGCATATGGATCTTAAATTCTGAATTGTTTTCAGGTCACTATTTCAAATTTAGAGAGCCGATAGAGCTGTTTCACCATATTAAAGCAACTATACCAAGGAAAGGAAAATTGGATTGAATCCCTCACTGATTTGGATGATCTTAAATTAGAAAAATACGAGAGGAAAAAGCAATCGAAAAGTGTTCAAGTTTGCAAGAAATCAAGAAAAGAGACATTAGACAGTTCTGAGCCATGGACATTTTGGAAATGAAAGTTTACAAGCTGTTGTTACTTGACTTTTTGAGTCGCTCTTATGTCATTTACAGCTCTTTTTGTCTGAAGACATCAAGAGCAACTTTGTTTTGCTGTGTCCCACTGTCTCACACTAGCTGTGGAATTCATCAGGGAATTACAATGCAGTCAAAAGTCCTTGAAGATAAAATGCCAGAATCATTTAAAAAAAAAAAAAAAAAAAAAGCCTCAAACTACTACACCTCTACAAGCTATACAAAAGCTACAGTAGCCCAAACCAGAAGGACTCTTCTCTTTGGTTCTGTTTCCTTCAATTAATTTCTGTGATAATTCCAATACTTCGTAACAGTCCAAACCATTCAATTTCACATTACAGTTTTTTCAGCAAAGGCTAAAACCAAAAWTTCCCCCTTGCCATCCATCTTTCAAAACTTATCTGTGAAGCAGGGAGAAGAAATGGAAAAGAAATATCATTTAATTAACCTAACAGTCTCATGCCCTGGAAGAGCTGGGGATAACAAAGGGATGAAGCCTCCAGAATTGAAACCAAAACTACGGTCAGAGCAGATCACAAGGTCCTAGTACTTATAAAACCACTTCTCTTTTCAATAATATTTGAACA
The DNA here is from genome assembly GCF_003343005.1 of Rhea americana. Classification (NCBI taxonomy): domain Eukaryota; kingdom Metazoa; phylum Chordata; class Aves; order Rheiformes; family Rheidae; genus Rhea; species Rhea americana. Next base: position 1,811,694 of record NW_028186379.1, read on the forward strand.
AGAAACATTGACACTTTCCAGTCCCTTATTAAAAAAARGGGGGAAAGTTCACCATTAGAACCCAGGTCCACTTTCCCCTATGCTCAGCAGCACTAACAGAAGAACTAAAATCAAAGTTGTTACTGACTGGAACACCTTTAGATGATTCAATTCATACTTTAGCATCCATGTAACTATAGATTAGTGCCACAAAAACAGGAGAAAAAAAGGACTCTTCACAAATAACACACCCTTCACACTGCATATTTGCCCTTTTCCAAGGTGTATTAGTAAATCCCACAAATACATTAGTAAACCCTTATTATTTTCAGTTAAATAAATACCAAATCCTTGCTATTTAAGTAACTTACTGAATCCCACGCCTGTCTCTTTCTTCTCTCTCTCCTCCTCATGTGCAAAGAAAAATAGCTCTTGATAAATTTATGAAGTAATCTCCCTTATCCTTGCAAAAATCAACAGGCAGCATCAACTAGCCCTAGGATGGAAGACAGCAGTTTGCTGTTAAATTGCTGGACTACAGTTAACACTATACAAAAAAAAAATCAAACATCTACTAGAGGAAAAAATTCTCTGTTAAAAACTTCTTCCTTCAAGAGTAGATGTATTGAYACCAGCACAACTATTTTCCACTAAAATTAAACAGATTATCCACCCATAGAACCAAACTCTTATTTTGGTAACCTACCAACTGTTTACAAAATAATGCATTACAAATATCTGTATTTTTATAAATTAACATACATGCACATCTACAGATAGATTTGAAATATCTATCTAGGGCTAGCATTTTTAATGTTATGCCCCAAAATTATGGGAAACAAACAACAGACAAAATCTCTCTCGCTTAATAGTAAAGGTGAGGAACTGTCAAACAGGATGATGTTAGCAGGTAACAAGTTGGAGCAAAATGACAACCTAATGGACAAGAATTTGCCAGATGCATATACCATATGCTTGAGTTTACCTAAGGAACTGAAAGAACCCAGCAGAAGCCACTCACAAATATATGCAAACTTTCATYAAACAAGAGAAACATTTCCTGTTCCTGCCCAAAAGTAGGACAAGAAACAGGAGAAAACAAGTTTCACTGTGTTAACAGATGCAATTATGAAGTTGTGACTCTGTCTATCAGGATTCAGAATATTGGTTAAAATGCAATTTAAAAAATAATTATTACGCACGTACATGCCCCTGACATCAGTTAAATTTAAAAAAAAAGAAAAAGTTTTGGTTAAATATATTCATACACCTAAATTCTGTCAAAAAAGCATTAAGGACATACAGCAAAAATATTTACTATTAACTATAACGTTACATGAAATGAACAAACAAGTACTACAGGTATACAGAATCTCTTCCCTTGAGAAGCATTATTGTACAGTGATGATGCTACTGCCTGAATTAGCCTTAATTCCTGTCTGAATTTACTTCTTTTATCCCCATTTCATCCGTTTAAAAGTAGGGGGAATTAATATCTACAAAGAAAAAAAGCCTAGAGGAGGTACAAAGGTGTTAAATACTAAGAAAAAAAGAAAAAGCAGAAAACTGTCGAAACTGATGCAATTTTAGAGACACACAAATTATCACAGTGAACATTAAGGAATGTAGTTTGAAACTACTGAATATGAAGTCTAAAATATTTAGTTACTGAGAAGTGGCTTTTTATTTATTTATACTACTAATACCCACCGCTATTAAAACCCATTTTGGAAAAATAAGATAATGTATTCAACATCTTACAAATTCATAAGCTTAGTATTATCTTTTCTACTTTACCAGTAGACTATTGTATCTTTCACGTGATAGTTATCGTCACTTGAAAGTGAATAAAAAATATTTAATACTATTAGAATTTGARAAGAGAGTTTACTGAGGGGAGCCACAACTAGTAGGTACCTCAGCCAGTAAAGCTTTAACACATACGTAAATGGACACAGAGTGAGGCAAATAAGGGAAATGAAACCTATCTAGGAACATTCACAGCACTTCATTTAGTGTGCCTTGGACTACACTGGACTGCTTCAAATATTGGCCTGTTTATATTTTCCTTTATAAAAAAAGACAAGTTTAACTACTAAACAAATTTATTTCTTCTTTGATTGTTTCCACTCTCCTAGGTTGGTGAATAAGGTCTCCTTTGCATTTATATCTAAAGCTTTTATATTAAAGAGGTAAAGAATTCAGTGGGAAAAGTAGAAATCCATGAAAATCCAGGATAGAACAATGCTACAGAGAATAGCGTAACAYTCCAAATGCAGACATGCTCTTATAGAATTGGGAGTGTGTTTCTGTTGCATGTCTGAAAGAGTTAGACACTTAAGCACTCCAATTTCTGCCAGCAAGTTGAAGGCCAGCRGAGAGAAACATTCTTCTGCAACTTTACTCCGTACCTGGCTTGCAGATCCACTGCAGAGCACAGGTGTACTTTCATTTAGGARGAAAAAAGCAAGTTTCATGCCCTTGTTCCCCCTTTTCCCCTTCTACATCCACCAGGACTCTGATGTCTGTTACTACTGAGGTAAGATTATTTCACACAAGTTTTTTGAAGGAAACAGTACATAGCTAGTCACAATTCTATCGTCAGCCAAATATTCTTTCACAGAAACATCCATTAGCCTTTTTTTTCAGTTTTGAGCTACATGTCAACATTTTAGAAAACTTTCAGTATAAAAGAAATGGCAATAGTATTTCTATTGTGGGTTTACCTGGCCATTTCCCTGAGAGAGAACATTTGAAAACAGTCTATTCTTTCCTTGGGAGTTGTGGTTGACAAAAACTAACGTAAAAACTGAAGCTTTTTTTCTTTTTTAAAAGACCACAGTCACAGTTCATAATCTRTATACCTTCCCCCCTCCATCAGTAGAAGGGTGTCATGGCTAATTTAAATTTCAACAAAAACATTAAAATCTACAAGACAGTTTCCAAAAGAAAAATGATTGGAAACCCACTGGCCAAGAAGCAAATCAAATATACGGCTGATGAAATACAGCCAATAGACATTTCTAAGCATATGATTAATAGCAAGTAAATTTTTCTTATTTTAAACACTGCAAGAAATTCATAGCTYAAGCCCTGTTTAATACAAACTGTGCAAAATGCTCAGGAAAACTGTAACATTTCTGTCTTCCTCAACTGCTGAATATCATGACCAAACATTGTATAGAACACGATCAAACTCACTAAAAACAATGGATTTATTTGGGTTTATTTATGGAAGGGTATACTGTCAGCTTCAATTCCCACAAGGAGAGAGAGTCAGCTGGAAGCCTCAAGGGAAAGATAATTCATTTAAGTCTGAAAAATCATTTTATTCACATGATTAGTTTCCATCCTCAAGCTACAGGGCACAGGTCACAAGAGCATGCAAAGCAAAAAGGTTTCTTTTTGGTAAGATTAAATAGACAATTTTAAAATCAGAGTTCTGCACAAAAAATGATCATTTATGAACAACATGCCCTACTAGTTAGCCCATTCCTTTATGATGAAGATACCTAATAGTTAATAAGCATTCACTGATGTATTAAGTGCTACACCAGTGCACATAAGCTGCATTATCTCATTCAAATTAGACCACTTTACCATCTAAAATACTGCCTATCCTAGACCATTTTAAATACCTAAAATATGATGGATTATTTACTGGTATCTTTTCCTTATCATGAAGGACAACACACAAATAACCTTTTTTCTTTAATGACAGGAGTTAATGGAAGAAAACTGGTTATTATTTTAAATAAAATTAAGATTAGGATTCATACAAGAAGTTTAAATAATCATGTCAAACTAATTAGAGTTTCAAGTATTTCCTGTCTGAAACTTGTAATGACTTACAAAAACTAACAACTGTCAGCAGATGCTTTTATTACTTAAGGCAAGGATGCCTTTGGAACTCTTGCCAAAAATAAGGTGCAGAGATCTAGAATGCAGCTGCTGCTGATAACCTTGCTTCTTTGGCACAAAGGCTTAATTCTACAATAAAGCCTACCCATCAGTACAGAASACATCCTTCTTCTGGCATGTGGGGGATGGAATGGTCAAAGTGTTAGAATTTATTTAGGACAGGTGAATGGGATTGCAACCTTCAAGTGTTAGAGGATGAATAAAATACTTTTAATCCCCTGAAGCAAGAAGTCCTTTGGAACTCTTCCGAGATGTTGCAAGACGATTATGAAGCTGGCTACCTTCCCAGTCAAGTGGCCTAGAAAAATCCCTACCTTCCAATGTTCCTGCCTACTCCCAGGTAGATGAACCTGCCAATCCTGACCTTCTACCAGCTGGAAATAAAACTGACTGTAACAGAAGCTACAATGCTTCTTCTTACCCCACAGGTGATATATCTGAAAGGGAAAATTAAAACAGGAAGCAAGAGGTAAAGAAGTTACTCCCTTCAGGTTCACTCCCATTTTTCTCCCATATATTTGATATATACAGAGTTCACAGTCACAAGCAAAACTGTTAACATATTAAAGTCAGCGATGAACTTACCTTGCATATAGTCCCAATTAAGAGTCTCCATTACCACTTCCACTTCCTACTTTAAATATACTTTACACTTATTTGGAAAAAGAGCTTGGCACTTAGCAAGAGAAAAAATTAAAGAAATACTGTTCTTTGCAATATACGTTTTCAGATTATGAGCATCAACAAGATTAAAACAAATTTAGTCACCATGGCACTTCAGTGAATTTTCCACTGAAACTGCCCTAACCTCACCTGAAGGCATTTGAGAGTCACCACCTTCCTGTAACCTGGCACATTTAGTTACTGCCCCAGACAAAGTGGGGTTTAGGTATTTCTTTTTGCATTTTCTTCTCTTACATCTAGCTTCAGGAAAGCAGCTTTTGCTAAACTCTTTGTTACAAAACATTTATTTTCATGAAGAAAATACTTGAGCATGCTAACTCCTCCATTACAAAAAAAAAAAAAAAAAAGGAAACATCTCTCAATAATTCTCACAACAAAAGACCTTATTTAATGAAAACAAACAGCATAAATTCAGTTTAAGTGAAAGTTGCTTTCAAAGTAGTGCTTACAATCTTTCAAGAAGGCTTAATCCAGAGAAGGAACCATTCTTCAACTCCGTTATTTTATTGTTACTCAGAATCCTGTAAACAAAAATAGACAGTATCAATATATTACCAATTTGACAATACAATCATTTGCTGCAGCTTACACTTTTGGTGCTAAGCCTTCCACCCAATCTTTCYGTTTAACAGCCTTTATATTACACTACAATGCCTGTGAGGTGTATGTGACAGCACTGCCCAATATTACAAAGAGGGGGGGAAAAAGAGGATTTTCTATGCTACGTGCCCTAAATAACATGTAAGTTGACATTATTAACCTATGAGCTTCTCTCACGTCATGCCTCCTTTCCCAACAGAGCCCCTCACACTTTCTCCTTAATGCAATTCTTTGCTCTTACTGAGGCAACCAAGACACTGACAAATAAGCTCAGCAAGAAGTCCTCTACTTCTAGCCATGCCCTCCTTTCTGCCCTCAAAGAACCAAATGGCTGCAAATTCCCTCTTCAACATGAATAACTAGATAAAGCCCTTCTAGCCCAGGACCCTGTTCTTCAGTAGTGGCTGTAAGTAGATGCCTAAGAAAAGAGGCAGCATATGATTCTTCTCTTCACTCTCACAGCCTTCAATTATCCTCAAATTAGGAAACTCCTCGTAGAGCTGGTTGTTTCCTTACTTAGATGGATCTGGTTTCTGTACAGCTGAACTTTTCTGTCATGAATTTGCCCATATTCCTTTTGAACCATGTAAAATTTTGTCATCCACAACACTCCATTACATGAAGAACCTGACATCTCATTTGCTTTAAACGTAGCTCCCATCAGCGTTATGTGATGCTTCCTAGTTCTTGTACTGAAACAAACAGTAATCAATCCCTGTCTACGTAATTATGAGAGATGAAAAGAGGGTAAAATTCTAGATTGTCTCTTGCCAACTGGAAGATTCATRTTTTACTTAACTACTCCTCATACAAAAGTCATTTCGTGCCTTCTTAATCACTTCTAAGCTTTTTCCAGCTTTATTACCCTCAAAAATTTYTGAGATAAGACTACAAGAACTGAAAACAGTATTCAATGTGTGGACAGATCTGAATCTACTCAGGGGAAATGATGCTGTTTTGTTTCTTATTTCCYTAGCAATTCCTAACAGCTGATCTGCCTTGTCTTAATTTCAATTCTCRGAATCGGCAATAAAGATTTCATGAAACTACAAGACAACAAACAAACATGTCATTCCTCCATGCTAACCATCAGCTCAGTGGCCATCATTTTATAYATGAAGATGGGATTGGTGTTCCCTACCACCACCAGTATATGATTCCCACTTTTCTGCAGTGCGTTACTTCTGCCATTTTATTGCCCAGTCATTCCGCGTCATAAATTTCTTCAAGAATTCTTCAGGTAACCCCCATTCTTACTATGATAAGTAACTCACCAGCAATTTCTATCACCCCCTACTCACTCTATTTTACAGGTCATTAACAAACACATTGTAGATTACAAGTCTCTTAAGACTCCACTCATGCCTCTCTTCACTGAGAGGGGAGAACCATTTACTTCTGTACCTGCTGCTTATTCTTTAAGAAGTTAGTTGTTCATGCAGTGTTTTTCCCTTTTATGCTGACATAATATTTTCATCACAGGTCTTTGGCAACGGATTGAAAAAAGCCTTCTGCAAAAGCTGCTGTGTCTCATTATATCAACTGGATCATCCTCGTAAATACATTTGCTGATTCCAAAGAACTCCAAAGGTTTGTAAGGAAGCGTAAATTTTCTAAATAAATATATCCACCACATCTATTCTTTATTATAAGTTCTGCTGATTTGTCCAGTGAAAACATCAGACTTAGAAGCATACAGTTCCCCAGAACTTCTGATGCCTTTCTAAAAGTCAGCAATACATTTGCCACTCTCCAACCCTGAGAAATCAAATTCCTTTTTGAGCAAAAGTTCAGACATTCATCATTTGACTTCTTTATCTCCAAGTTCTTCTTAAAACCCTAGTGAACACCATCTACGATTACAGCACTTGCAAGTGCCACTAAGAGATTTTCTTTCTAGCTTGAAACATCTTCCAGGCATCCTTTGCAATTCCCATTATAAAACAAAACAAATTCCAAAAACCAGAAAAACATCCACAACTTTCCTCCCATGCACAACATTTATTGTCTAGTGACAAGAATTAGCACTTCATGAATAAAACTAAAATATGGAAATACCCATCTATGCAAACAGCTTCGACAGTGAGTGTACCAGAACCGTGTAACTCAGGTAATGACATTTATGTTATACCTGAGTCTTCACTTTTATGAGGGTATCACAGTGCTATCAGTTAAGTTTAGTTTTGTTTTTTTTTTTTTTTTAAGATAGCACTTTGGGCTTAGAATATTGACATAGGTACATGTACAAAAGTGCTCTAACTGTTGTGAAATCCATCATTCCAAACACAACTCACAGTTATCTGAAGTAGAGTCAGAAACAAAAATAAAGGGAACTAAGATCAGTGTGCAGACTGCCCAGTTAGTAGCTATTAAAGTACATTTTTCTATTAATTGTACAGAACTAGAAAACAGAGCAAAACTTGCTCAACAGATGTACAGCAACATTAAAACAATACTTTTTTGGCGTTGCTTTCTCATGAGTAGTAAGACTAAAGTTTTGTGGTTTGTTAAAGTGTTGCATGACCACTCACAGTGCAACCAACTCTAGATTACAAGCAATGCATTACATCACTTGGCTTAATGAGTCTTAGATACATAGTTTTCAAGTGTTTTAAATACATCCACCTTTAAAGAAAAAAAACGTGGAAAAAGAGACTGAGAGAAACTTCTGGGTCCACTTCAAGAATCAGGGGAGGCTGAGAAGGTATTTAGAGATGTCCAGTACCAGCCAAGCTTATTAGCTCACTCAAACTGTTCTCTATTTACAGCACTCAGTTAATCTTCGAACAAGCAAACAACACTCACAGTACTTCACACACAATTAAGAGTGTTGTATGCATGTTCCTTGGACTAGTTAGCATTTGATCTTAGACTCATTCACCTGATTTAGCTGCCAAAATTGAGACAGTTACATTAGTTTCCTAAATAATCAATGAAGGAGGTAATTCAGGACTTAGGTGAAATTAATTGTTCTTTGAAAAGCTTCAGACTTGAACATCATCCTTCCTGAAGATCGATCCTAACCTGTACCGAAACACGTATGTTGGCTGATTAACTTCTTATGCTTTCTTTAAGAAAATAAAAAATGATGGGGGAGAATGATATATTAACACTTCTTATCATGTCAAATTGGATAAATTAGTGTTTCCGCCTTCCCCTGTATTTCAGTTAAAGTATTTCCATCATGGAAATACCTGCCTTCGCAGGAAAACTCTTTGTTATTTTTTATTAATATTTCAGTATTTAAAGCTAGACATTGGAATAATCTCTGAACCATAATCTCTACAAATGTCATTATGTTGCCATGTTTCCAAATAGCTAATAAACAGAGTGCTTAGTTTATTTCTGTAAAGAACGTAAAACAAAAAAAACCTTAAAAAAATAAAGTGAATGTGCTGCAAAAAAATACAGTACCATGCATACAGATATATTAGAATTTCTTTTTTGTTTCTTTTTCATGAAGGAAGCAAACGGTCAAAAGATTTAGAACTTTAAGAAATTAGATTRACATGGGAAAAAGAGCACCAGTTTGCAAACAAAAAGTGCTCTCTAGCAAGTCACACTGCTTCCTGCACAGCTCATTATTCCAGTCAACATTTTCTTATAATACTACAACATTTCTTTAATTTTGTAAAATCAACATACTTGAAAGAACAGTCAGATACTTTTATTAAGCATATGCCAAATATTTTGAGGTTTTAGTTTATCATAAAATTTAAAAGCATGAAAATAGATTCAGAAAAGGGACAATTTCCTATATTTGTATTTGTAGAAATACACATTTATAAATATGAGCGCCAGAAAACACCTGAGTCAACACAAGCAAGCAAACTACGATCTCTGGTAGCARAAAGATCATTTGTATTTTAGTTATAATTGACTTCATTTTAAGCTCTACTGACTGAACTTGCACCTTTTCCGGACAAAGGAGTTATTTAAGATGGAGCAGAAACCACTTCAAAAGTAGCTTTAATTGACTGAATTAAATTTAAACTAAACAAACATTAAAAGTCCTAGTTTTCTGACATCACCTATAAAATAATAGGTCTAAAGTAGAAGCTTCAGAATATGTGTGCACTAAGTAAATTTCTCTCTGGAGTGTGATGAACAAAATACAGTCAGGCTGATTTAGTATTTTCTCTGCAGAGGCTGTTACTTGCTCAGCCATAAAGGTTTAGTACAATAAATGATAGATTTTACAACACTCCATAAAACTTAAGATATTTCATCACACTTAAAAATGTGTAAGTGTAATCTTTAAAAAATGAAGTTTACAACTTGCTATTAATATATTTAATCTATACATTATTTGAAGTGTTTAGGGATGTGGCATATGAGGACAAAACACAAGCATTATTTCAAAGTAGACATTTTACATCCAATTTCAGAATTAAGGTACAGTGAAATGATGTACTATTATGAATCACTTAAACACAGACAATTATTTGTGATCAATAACAATACTAAGTTACTAGTTTAAGACCGCAACGTTTCCTAAGGGAAAAGTAATGCTGAAAATATGCTAACTTCCACTATTAAAAAATTTAGGGGGAAAATGATAGATATTCGGCTCCATTCTGTTTTAACAGGTGACCTTACAACATCAAATGTTTACCCTAGAGTATCTGGAAAGCCTATCAAGGTGTTTTCATAGCCCCATGTCACTGTTGCTCTGTATGTCTTACTAGCCCCAACCCGGGTATTTTTATGATCAACACTACATGCTCGGAACAAACATATTCTGCCTGTCCAACTGTTACATAAGAGCACAAGGTGATATACATCCTACAGGATGCAAATATACTCATAGTCACAAGAATTAAACATACAAAACTTGAAAGAAAAACTAGTAGAAAAATAAGTTGTAGAATAATGATAGCATCTCAAAGTTATTTTAAAGTAACAAATCTCCTCTGAGTGGAATGGTTGTATAGACAGAAAGGTGCTCTGCAAGGATGCACTTCGGGGGGGAACAAAAAAAAAAAACACAACAGAGTAATACCAAAACCACCCACTCAGATCCCTCACCTATCCCATAAACTACTGAGGTGCTCCTTTGTTGAACATATACTGGATGTGAAAGCCTTATTATTGTTCTCCTCCATGAAATGACACAAGAACTTAGTAAAACTCTGCAAAGAAATTCATCTCTGACTCTCATTTATTGCTTTGAGTAACAGATGCAGAGTTGCTAGGAAGAAAAACTGAACTGCACAGTCAAATCCAAAGCCTTTTCTTTTTACAAACAGAAGTTTGCACAGTGGATATTAAATGTGATATAACCATCACTTTCTTTTTGATACAGCGATAAAAAAGGCTTGTTTTGTTTTTACCTTTAGAATAAAGTAGTAATATAACAGCAAGTTTTGTTTTAGATTAGACAGACTTGACAACTAGACAGGAATTCAGAATGAAATCTCCAAACCCCACAAATAAAACTTTTCATCTGATACTACTACAATCTACAAATCCATTAATACTATTATAAAAATTCCAAATGGTATCCAAGAAGTGCAAAGAATGGGAGATGAAGTAACTCTTAGCTGAATGTTGAAACAGCTTCCAGAACAGAGTTTACAAGACCCAAATAGTGAGGGAGGAAGCAGAAAATAAATCAGACCATTTCAAGATGACGGTTGTATACTCTAAGGACTGGAAAACCCACAACCAGCAAAAATTGGACTAACGTTACCATCTGTACAATCAAAAAAAAATGCTTTCTGCTGAAAGCAGTAAGCACACAAGAAGAAAAATACATTTTTCAAAGTTTATTTGTAGAAGTTATGATTTCACAAGGATATAAAAACAGTATTTTTCAATAGTTAGTATTTTGCCTTCTAGTGAGTTACTGGTATCAAAGGCAAAAAACATACTGTACTGAGCAGAACATGCACACTACTTGCTTAGAAGTAATTCCTGAAATGAAAACATTCCACAAGTTATTCTASAGCAAAAGAACAATCAATCTTTCCAAAGCTCCTACAGAAGTAGGATATATTTTCCAATTCAATAAAAATATAACTGAGGAAGCTTAGAAAAGAAACTATACATTTATAAGTTTGCAGCATATTAGGATTTACTATGCACTTTCATTATTATGCAAACAAAAAAAATCCTCACATTAAATAAGATTAAAGATTTTAAACTAAAGCATCCACAAGTAATRAAATTATAGAACTACTACTGTGTCTATTTATATCTCTTCCATTTTGAACTAGCAGTGAGATGATTTTATACAATGTAATGATGAACAATAATTTTTCTGCACAACTCCTACATCATTCATTTATAAATGCAACAATGCTAACTGTACACAGCTATTCAAGTTTTTTTTTCTTGCTATTCAGATGTGGTCATGTTGAGATTATTGCCTGACATATACAGACGTACACTTTTTAGTTCCTGTGTTTTAGTGCAAGTTTACCCTACTGTCCTAGTCTCCATGAACACATGCAACAGAGCAACTCGCTTCACAGGAAACACTGAAATCTAGCCAGACCTGCTAATTTAAACAGTTACTAAACACGCCTATTCTTGTGGGGGCCAATATATTCTACGTGTTGTTTCACGGAAGTGTTAATTTTAGTACATACTCTGAAGGCCACAGTCTCTCATGTTTTTACATTTCTAGAAACCACATGTAATCTGATAAGAAAGTATTCTGTCTAGACATGCTAGAAGGTACTTCTTCTAACCGTCAGTACACCAAGATGTATTTTCATAAATGTTTATAGCCTACTCCTACAGAAGTCAACAGCTTTTGGATAGTCTGGGTGCCTGAACTGACTCAGTGTGGGTCCAGACAAGCATTAATATAGTGACAAGGGATGAAGAAATCCACATAGCCAGAGGCTGAGAGGTGAAGTCAAATGTGGCAACTCCAGTTTAGGCTTCAGTTTTACAGGCAGCTGAACGTGGATGAACGCTCACTGCAGCCTGAAGGGCGAGATCACGCTTCCCCCGCCTTGCTCCTGACCTCCTCCTCTGTGTCACTAGGAGCAGGACCTCTTTTCCAGCACAGAGTTGTAGCATCAGCTCACTGCATCTCATAGAAACAGATGGGTATAACTACACTATCAATACTGAATGTTGAGGATTGGAATTGGTTTAAGTTATTGTTAACCTAAGCTGACCACACAGGCTGTCATCCTAAAACAAGAGTACAAGATACTAGACCAGCTAGTTGGATGTTTTACAATGTTAGAAATCAGCACACAACTTCTGTTTTATGCTATATAAAAGCTTCAACATAAAATCTCTTCCATAACACCACGGATTAAGTCATAAAGACAGTTTTCTTGTTCTGAGTGGAATAAATTTCACTGATCTTGTCTTTACAGGTTCCCTGGGTACCTGCTGAATTTCCAACGATTTTTGCCCATCTCTTTGCTAAACCAGCTGCACTTTGCCTTCAGCACTACTTACCTTATTTACTCTTTTCATTCCCTCTTAAGCAATTCTGAGATTCTCCATCTCTATAACCAACCAATCCACCCAAATCAACCCTATCATTTCGGTTCCGTCTGACCAATCAGTTTCTGCAATTTTCTCTGTTCTTCCAGAAGGCTTCTCTTAATCTAATTTCTGTGCCTTTCTTCATACCACATCTAGACCCTGATCTCCCTCTCTTTACCCCCGAGCATCTTTTTATTCCTCTAAATTGGGYTGATCCAGCAGAGATAACAGTCAGTACATGGAGCCTTTTCACTCTTAGATCAAGCACATGAAGATGGACAGCCCACAGCTCCCTACAGCTGTAATGTTCAAGACTTGCCATGACCAAATCTAGGACACATTGTCAAGCACAGACAGAACTGTGGAATTAAACTAATTCCCCAAAAGCCTTCAATGAATCTGAATAATTTTTTCAAAAGTTTCTTAAATTTGGTCAAAACTTGGCAAGTTTTCTTTTAAATGCCAAAAGGCACAGCTTGGCCACTTTTACAAAGTATATCAAGTTCCTACTCCAAATATGACACCTTTGCAGCCCTGTCAAAATTGGCTGATTAGCTTGGATCACACACAACACCAACATAACTATACTATTTATGGACTTACCACCTCTACCTAGTGCTGCACTGCAGGAGAGAGACATTCCCATGCACACTAAGATGCTCAGAGATCTGTAAAACAGTACAGTACTGCACCATTAGATGTACCTTGTGTCAAACTTTATTTACAACAGAGTAATGCACGCAGTAATTAACAGATRATCTATACTACTGTGGTAGTCTTAAGGACAGAACAGTATCATTATTTTCACTGCTCAATAGTTACACAGTGAAAGCCAAAGGTGAAAATATTTATCTCATCTATTTAACCAGAGTTAAATGCTTTTTATTTAAGAGTCTAAAAGATGCATCTAAAATTCATTAGTTATCTCACCTCAAAAAGCAAAACTATCATGAAAATATTTTATTTTCTCTGAAGCTCTTGAATTTAAAATAATTTACTACCACTAATGAAAAGAAACATACTTTTTAATCTTCATGGATTAACTACTTGTACAAAAAAAGCATGTAGTGTGCACAGATTCAAAAAAAGCAAATATCGTGGTGAAGAGAAAGACTAATAAAACAGGAATGACAAATTTATGAACCTACAACATAACTAGTCCACACAAAATATATATGGGAATGATAAAGTTCTGAAAAAAATCTAATCTTGCATCTCCATGCTGATTTTAAGTTACAAATATAACTCATAAAATGCACACAAACTGCAAGCAAAAAGGAACAAGGCGTATGTTTTCCTCCACTCTTCATTCGTTGCTGCAGCACAAGTTCTATTTCTTTAATTCTTGCAGTAACTTCTAAATGCTTATTTGGATAGATTTTCAGAACTGAAACAAAAACAGGATTACTGCTGATCAATAAAAGACGACAGCAAAGGAGGAAGAAAAGCATTATCCYGAAGATGAAAATATTTCTTCATAAGGCTAAATACAGTACAATGCATCAAGCATCTAAAATACTGACGGGCTAATGAACATATAGAGGGCATGGCTCATTATGGATATATTTATGCAAGAAAGGTATTGAATAATTCTACATAAAATATTTTGTCTCTGAGAATTAGAAATCTGCATTTGTATATAGTATCTGTATATAGTGGTATCTATGGTACAGAAGATATGTTTTTAATACTTCAAGTTTTACTGAAACTACAATGACCTCCTTTTGAAAGGTACCTAAAACAATTCAAAAACAACTGAATATAAGAATTTTTTAAAAGTATGTATTGACACAGTCATTGTTGCATGAAGACAATTACCCATGCCAATCCATCGCATATGTTAAAGACATTACTGCAACACCAAGAAACAGCAGAACACCATGCAAAATTTAATTGGGTGTCCCAGTGAGCATATACTAACACCTTGCACTGTGCCCTCATAATACCTTCAAAAGTTGAATAGTTATTTAGACAGAACAAGATGTTACAACTTACCGTGAAAAAAATAGAATTGTTTGAACTGTGGCCTCAGTTTTCTTATTGTGCTCAAATATACAAGTAAGTCTATACAGTTACAAAAGAACATTGTACTATGATAGTATTTGCACATTTCCAGTATTTCCACAATAAAATGGAAGAGAATATATAGTAAAGCATGAATTTGATTTTGAATGCAGATTGCTATCTTCTCAATAAGGTAAAAAATGTACACAAAATCTGGTAAGAGTATCTTGACTAGATCATGATAAGTTTATCTTGGACAGAGAATTAAATATTCCTAATGATTTTTGCATGTTGGATGCCATTGGTAAAAAGAAGTATGCACAGATAACTGCCAACGAAGAAATTTTGCATACAACACCTTTAAGTACTGTAATGTCTCTGCTATGCATTCATGAGAAATACGTTCTGCATAGTCCATGTATCCTTCAAGTGAAGGAACTGCTAAGATAAGTTGTAATAGGAGTTATTAGCAGTCCACATCTTCAAAAATTATTGTTATCCAAAGTTTAAGTGCCAAGTATCAATAAAAATTTAAAAATGACTATTTTAACAGTGAGGGATTAGCTGTCAAGAATATCTTCAAGTTAGTAATGTAAATGTACT
This sequence comes from Rhea americana, assembly GCF_003343005.1. Lineage (NCBI taxonomy): Eukaryota > Metazoa > Chordata > Aves > Rheiformes > Rheidae > Rhea > Rhea americana. The sequence goes on from NW_028186379.1 coordinate 1,826,940, forward strand.
TCAAATGTACTCCCCCACAAAAAACCCAAACTTTCACAGAATACACTTACTACACCTGTATCTCATTTGTCATTTATTCAGCTAAGGTAATTTTTTTCCCCCAACGTACTCTTGGAAGGCTCAGCTCAGTAAAGCAAACAAAATCAGAACAGGTTAGCAAAGCATCAGGTGATGTCTCAAAAACAGAAAATTAAAAATCATGAATATCAGTCAGTGCATAATAATCATTCGTTTCTTCTTAAAACTTTTAGAGCCCTCTGCACGAAAGAGAAAAATACATCTTTCGATGTGATGGCTTTTTCCTTTTAAAATACTAGGAATTTGTGCGACTAACAATGGAACAGAGTAAAGTTCATTTCAGCTCCTTAATAGATACAGATATAGTTCAACGTGGTTGCACTTGGGAACCAGACAAAACATACATTTCAAGATGTTTCTCAACAGCAGTCCAGTTAAGCATATCTTCGAACAGTTCTGAACATAAATCCAGGCCAAYGTTCAATGCTTGTAAAATTCTAACACTTGCAATTGCAAGCACTCATGCTCATAAATTCGTATCAGTATATATGGGCACAYGTTTTGCAAACCATCACGATTCCTATGTTTTAAAGAAACACAGTTCTTTAAAGTCAATGTGCTTTTCCTCTGTTTATTTACATTCTTATCCACAGAATAATCTATGTGTAATTAAAAATTCCCAACAAACAACAAGCTTTACGATCTAATGGGCTTGTTTCAATGGGATTATACATTCTCTTCCACAGAGCTAAGTAACTGCTAATATCCAACAAGTTAGACACCCTCATTCGAACCTGCAGCTAAGAAATGAACAATAACCATGGATATCTTATCACAGACTATTACAAGAGCATTAGGTACTCCATACAGAGCATATTAGATAAAGCATAAAATTACATGCGCCCATTTAGGCCATCTTCACACCAGTTAAACTGAGAAGATCAAAGCTGTCTGTGCATGTCCACGTAGATTCACTCTTCATTTGAATCACTGATTATTTTCTAATTAACTAAGTCCATAAAATAGCCTGCCCCCTATTTACACATAGCTAAACTCAAACTCACCTTGGAATTTCATCTAATTGATTAGTAATGCACTAGCTAAGTCTAATCGGAATCTAACAGAATCTCAATTTATAATAGTGGTAGAAATCATAAACATCACCTTTTCCTCTTGTACATGTCTTTCTATACTTCATTACTTACTGCTCTCCCACTGTTTGCTTCCTATCCTTCTCAATGATAAAGTCTCTATTTTTCACTGTTTTTCTTATTCCTTCACTTTTTATAGTTTTGTTCCCCAAAATATTTGGGGATAAAAAAAATGGAGTTGTAGATGTGAAATGCACAGCAGCTGGTCTACTGAAATTTATTAGCTTTTCTGCGATGAGGATAGAACAACGATTTCTGAAAAGCATAGGATCACTTAATATRAGTCCTCCCTAGCTCATGCCGAAAACATAATAACAAAATATTTCATGTAAAAGTACATAAAAAATATTTAGCTTTATATTTAAATTTGTTTTGTTTAAAACAAAAGCCAACATAAAGTTAACTGAATTAATTTCAGCTGATCTACAACAATGGTCTATTTTCAGCCACTTATCTCTCCAGTGATATACTAATCCAAAAAACTATAACAGAACAAGTGTTTATCTTAATAGAAAAATCCCACGAGAATCATGATTCAAGATAACTCAAAGCACTTTGACTTTAATCAGACAACTTTCCACTATCCCGTAAGTGTTGCATTTCTAAATACCAACTTGGGAAAAAGTCACTTTTAGCAAAAGATTATAGATAATGATTAACTCAACCAATACTAATCAGCATGTTAGTGAAATGGCACTTGGCAAACCACCTGACAAATCACCAAAGCTTTCTAACCTATTTACCTATTTTATCATTCAGTAAAGCAATGATCTCAGAGATATGGGAAGTCGTGTCACTTCGAAGCGAACAAATGTGGAAGAGCCCAAAACACCACAGGTACTGTATCCACTACCTTGGGGGGGGGCATTAGTTTAATAATTTTCACTTTATATTTCAATAAAATTTCAAAGTGTGTGTTCACATTAACTGCATCAACACAACCATGACAGTTATTACAGATAATGAAAAATCACGTTCTGGTTTTTTTCTATGTATATAAAAGCTTAACAGTATGTATTTAAAGGAAGATAAATATTTCAGAAGTTATTATGTACTTCAAAGGCCAGTTAAAAGCAAAATCAACTAATCAGCATATGTGGATATGCTCTACATAATGAGGAGATATGAAGAATCAAGATGAAAGATGAGCCATTCTTCCAAACTCTTCTGCCACTAGAGTTGTGAACAAAAGTCCATTCAGAGCAAGGTGCTGCTGCACCCAATACCTGCTCATCTTTCACAGAAATCATATCTGTAGCTCCAAGTTTTCTGAACCAAAAGACTACAGTCAACTGCAGGCAACATGTGCTTTTAATCTAAATTTTATCAGATAATACTGCATTTTTAACAGTTAGATCAACAGATGTAAACCACTGTTCAGGAACCACTTAAGTTTAACAAAGACTAGGTAAGTTTGTTGATTAAACATCCATCATCTTTTACTTTTTGCCTTCTTTTCCACTTCAGAAACTTCAGATGTCAGTATTTCTGTTCATTCCTCACAGCTCATTTAAAAACGTTCTTGGAGCCCCTGCACATTTCCAAGCTAAGAACAACTATTTTAGCCTGAATCCTTTTCCATTTTTTTGGCTTTACCTTTTTTCATAGGTCCAGATYCATCCATCTGCTGCTGAATGGAGCCCACACCTCACTGTCACTTCCCAGGGACGCCTTTACTGGTGCTTCAGTGGCATCAAAGCTCACAAAAGCAACAGTCAAACTGCTGTTCTTGTGACAGAACTATGTATACACACATTCTGCACTCAATAAACTCAAATTACTTTCAAATCTTCGGATTTGGTCTTTCAGAAATAGCTGTAAACCTCCACCCTTAAAAAATGATTCTCACCTGTGATTTCTGGACAAACAAATAAATATCTATAAGCTATACCCCGTAAGTCAGTTTATTTCCATTGATTTTCTTGCAGGCTACCTGCATGCACTTGAGTATTCCCACAGCAGTTACAGGCACCTTAGGCTCTCTAAAGGAACAAAGATTTCACTTTTTTGGCC